>NC_060906.1:24299125-24311625 GCF_014805685.1 Silurus meridionalis
GAGGAGGGGAATGAAAGTCAGTAGTAGTAAGACAGAGTACATGTGTGTGAATGAGAGGGAGGGCAGTGGAGTGGTGCGGTTACAGGGAGAAGAGGTGGCGAAGGTGGAGGAGTTCAGGTACCTGGGGTCAACAGTGCAAAGTAATGGAGAGTGTGTTAGAGAAGTGAGGAAAAGAGTGCAGGCAGGGTGGAGTGGGTGGAGAAGAGTAATAGCAGGAGTGATTTGTGATAGAAGAGTATCTGTGAGAGTGAAAGGGAAAGTTTATAGGTCTGTGGTGAGACCTGAGATGTTGTATGGATTAGAGACAGTGGCATTGAGTAAAAGACAGGAGGTGGAGCTGGAGGTAGCAGAGCTGAAGATGTTGAGGTTTTTGTTGGGAGTGACGACGATGGACAGGATTAGAAATGAGTTTATTAGAGGGACAGTGCATGTAGGACGTTTTGGAGACAAGGTGAGGGAGGTGAGATTGAGATGATTTGGACATGTGCAGAGGAGGGACATGGGGTATATCAGTAGGAGAATGCTGAGGATGGGGACACCAGGAAGAAGAAAAAGAGGAAGACCAAGGAGAAGGCTTGCAGGTAGTTGGTTTGAAAGAGGCAGATGTAGAGGACAGGGGGTGTGGAGACTAATGATCCGCTGTGGCGCCCCCTAATGGGAGAAGCCAAAAGTAGAAGAAGATGACATTGTGTTGTGCTGTTTGTACAAATTGTTTTGAGAAATGCACTTTATTGGTTTGCAAATATTATGGATGATTCGAGAAAACGCTCCAAAGCAACTGAGAAAAACTGTAATAAACAAATATAATATTTATAACATCAGTACCTGACTTTACTAACAGATTTATAGCTGCATGAAATCTCATTCGATTCTGCACACATCTTCTCAGAAAAGTGGTGTTTATTTTACCAGTGAATAAGGATTCAATTCCAATCTGATGGTCAGGTGTCCATGTAGACCCTCAGGATCCTAAATACTGATGTGAACTGAATAACTATCGAGTTATAAACTCACCATGATGTTGTGTGTTTGTGTTTTACCTCACGTGTCATTTTGATTGTGTTCCCTTTATACTTATCTTCTCTCTCTCTCTCTCTCTCTCTCTCTCTCTCTCTCTCTATCTCTCTATCTCATCAGTGTGACATCAGTGATGTAATTCCTGTTTTTAACTTCCTGTTTCCCAGACCAGTGAAATGCAGTGTAACATCTTTAAACCGTGATGTATATACACACACACACACACACACACACACACACACACACACACACACACACACACACACACACACACACACACCAAGCTCATGGTGTGAAAGGAAACACCTGGAGATGTTACACTGTGTCCACTGAAGCATCTCAGTAAATCTGTTCCTGTTTTGTGATCAGATTTAAAAAATGTGTGAAAACTTGGACATCAGATGTGAAGATTGGACCGCATTCTGATCAAAGGGGGATATTTTTACAACACTACATGAACACCTGCTAAAGACATGGCATACTGTTTGTAATTTATTTCATTTCGTTTCATTTTATTTTATTTTATTTTATTTTATTTTAATTTATTTTAATGTAATTTATTTTATTTTATTTTAATGTATTTTAATGTAATTTATTTTAATTTATTTAAATTTATTTTTAGTATAGTTTAATTTTTTTATTAGATTTTTGTTTATTGCAATTTATTTGGATGTAGTTCAATATAGTTGAAATGTTCTTTCTTTCTTTTCTTTTATTTCTTTAGTTACTTTTCAATTTTTTACTTAGTATCTTGTGATATGTTTTCTTTCATTCATTTATTTGCATTTTTTTTATTTCTCATTTTTTAATTTAATAATCAGTATTTTTTTCTCTCTCTCTTCATAGTCGTCTTTTTTATTCATTTTTGTTCAGATCTTTAAATATTTTTTGAGACACATTTTTTTTTCTTTCTGTGTTTTTTTATTGTTTTATCCAGAGTGTGGAGCAATGAGCTGGGATTTAAACTCACAACCTTCTCATCAATCATTCAATAACCTGAACCTTTTACTCTTTCTCTATAATATACACATATATATAAATATAAAAGAATTAATACATTAATCAATCAATCAATACTCAACACACCATACTTGGGTTTGTTGGAGTTGTAAAAAGTGTCTCCGTGCCCCGAGTGTGTGTGAGATGGTGGAGAAACCCTGAGCTGGGTGTTAAAAGAAACAGTTTGAATACAAATCTGTGAAGGAATAAAAAATATATATAAATAAAATGAATAAAGAATCAAATCTGAAGAAACTTCATTCAGCACCAAAACACCTGTTTATTTCAACTCTTTACACACAAAAGGAAATCACAGTATGGCTGAAGTTACACTAAACAAACACTCTCACACACACACACACACACACAAACACACACACACACACACACACACACACACACACACACACACACACACACACACACACACACACACACACTCACAGGAGGATTGTAAAGGCGTAGAAACGAGTCGTACTTCGGAGCTGATGAAAATTTCCACAGTCTGCCCAAGTGGTCCTAAACATTTCACAATTTTGGTAAAGAACTGTTGAACTGTTTAGAACCACTTGACCAAAGAGGGAGCCGGAACACAAAGTGTTAACATTTACCACGATCTCTCCGTCCCTCCATCCAGTCATCTGTCCATCCGTCCACGGGTCTGAGGCGATACGGCTGAAGAATACACACTCTTCACTGTCATGTGTGCACTCGTAGAAGAACATTAGTGTACATGTGTGTGCATGTATGTGCGTGTGGTGTGTGTGGTGTGTGTGTGTGTGTGTGTGTGAAAGCCTCCACACGATTCTGATCCTCTCTCAGGGTTCTGTGCGTTTATAAACCGAGGGTAGGATGAAGAACTGGTTCTGCAGGTCAGAGTGCTTTCATTGAAAACGAAGCCTGCTGGACCAGTACTGAGAGTGTGTGTGTGTGTGTGTGTGTGTGTGTGTGTGTGTGTGTGTGTGTGTGTGTGTGTGTGTGTGTGTGTGTGTGTGTGTGTGTGTCTGTGGCCAGATTTAACCTTTAGTTATGAAACAAAACAACACCAGATCAGATCTTTCTCTCATTTCTGTTTCAATTACACGGATTCAAAATCACATTCTTTATTTGTTTGTTTGTTCATTTTACTTTTTAATATTTTTTGTTTTCAGGAGGAATTCAGGAGGTTTTGCCTTCAGGAAGATGTAGAAATCTCTGGCTGTAAATAAATAAATAAATAAATAAATAAATAAATAAATATCATCTAAACAAAACTTAGTAACAAATGTGTTCATTTCTTAATTAGTTTTTCAATTAGTTTAATTAATTAGTTAATTTTTTTGTTCATATGATTTCAACCAAAAAAACAAAACAAAAATAACCAGAAAATTCCCCAAAAAGTTTGACATTTGAATTAAAATATTAAATTTTAGAAAGTTATGTTTTACAATTTATAGAATTGAAAAGAATTCCATGGTATTTGATTTGGTTTATTAAATAAGACTGGACTAAATAATCAGTATAAGCGTATTTGTCACCACAGATAGTAGTTGAGTGTAATTAACTATGATCTGTTGACTAAAACAAAAAAAACAGCACCAGACAGCAACATTCAGAACTCTGGACATAGACTAATAGTCCTAATAAACAAATAGAGAAAAGTAAAAAACATCTTGAGAACAACAGAATGTTATATTATGATTTGTTTTAGTATACAGTGGCTGTAAAAAGTGTTTTATGGTGTTTAACAGACGTGTGTGTTTCTTGTTTTTCCATGCAACAAACTCTGTAGTGTAACAGTGTGAAGTTTTCTTTTGACCAAACAAATCTATAAATGTCCAGATGTTTACATGCTCTGAGCATCCAGACACTTCACTTCTCCAAACATTCAGCTGAAATACTTTAGCGTGCCTAAAACTCTCCAAAGAAGTTCTTCACTAGTTTCGTGAATTTAGGTGCAGTGACTGGGCAGAACAGTCCATTATATGGGATGAGGGTAGATTTCTGATCCACAATCTGTAGAGAATATTTACAGTATATACTGCCTGAAAACTATTTCATAAAAAATGTCAGGTGACAGGGTGCACAAATTTTTGCACTTCACTCCACAAGAATATTTTTACCTATCCGTCCCTCTCTCATGATGAATGTGAGTGATTATGCAAAGCATGTTTGTTTGGTGGTAAAGAATCAGGTTGGTCCTGTCTGGGAAAGGCAGCAGATGGAATCAGCAGAAACACAGAATGTTAAGGATTTTAACTGTGCTGCAGGATTCCATACATGCTTTCTGCAAATAACCATGCTAACATGCTAACATGCTAACACACCACTCCATCACACACCACTCCATCACACACCACTCCGTCCTACACCACTCCATCATACACCACTCCACCACTCCATCATACACCACTCCATCATACATCACTCCATCATACACCACTCCATCATACATCACTCCGTCATACACCACTCCGTCATACACCACTCCGTCATATACCACTCCATCATATACCACTCCATCATACACCACTCCATCATACACCACTCCATCATACACCACTCCATCACACACCACTCCATCATACACCACTCCATCATACACCACTCCATCATATACCACTCCATCATACACCACTCCATCATACACCACTCCGTCATACCACTCCATCACACACCACTCCATCATACACCACTCCATCATACACCACTCCACCACTCCATCATACACCACTTCATCATACACCACTCCATCACACACCACTCCATCATACACCACTCCGTCATTCACCACTCCATCATACACCACTCCATCATATACCACTCCATCATACACCACTCCATCATACACCACTCCATCACACACCACTCCATCATACACCACTCCGTCATACAAAACTCCGTCATACACCACTCTGTCATTCACCACTCCATCATACACCACTCTGTCATACACCACTTCATCATACACCACTCCATCACACACCACTCCATCATACACCACTCCGTCATACAAAACTCCATTATACACCACTTCATCATACACCACTCCATCATACACCACTCCGTCATACACCACTCCATCATACACCACTCCATCATATACCACTCCGTCATACACCACTCCGTCATACACCACTCCATCATACACCACTCCATCATACACCACTCCGTCATACACCACTCCATCATACACCACTCCATCATACACCACCCATCATACACCACTTCTTCATACACCACTCCATCATACACCACTTCATCATACACCACTCCATCATACACCACTCCATCATACACCACTCCATCATACACCACTCTGTCATACACCACTCCATCATACACCACTCCATCGTACACCACTCCATCATACACCACTCCATCATACACCACTCCGTCATACACCACTCCGTCATACACCACTCCGTCATACACCACTCCATCATACATCACTCCATCATATACCACTGTCATACACCACTCCATACACCACTCCATCATACACCACTCCATCATACACCACTCCATCATACACCACTCCATCATACACCACTTCTTCATACACCACTCCATCATACACCAATCCATCATACACCACTCCATCATACACCACTCCATCATACACCACTCCGTCATACACCACTCCGCCATACACCACTCATACACCACTCCATCATATACCACTGTCATACACCACTCATCATACACCACTCCATCATACACCACTCCATCATACACCACTCCATCATACAGCCCTACATCATACACCACTCCATCATATACCACTCCATCATACAGACCTACATCATACACCACTCCACCATACACCACTCCACCATACACCACACCACCATACACCACACCATCATACACCACTCCATTATATACCACTACATCATACACCACTCCATCATACACCACTTCTTCATACACCACTCCATCATACACCACTTCATCATACACCACTCCATCATACACCAATCCATCATACACCACTCCGTCATACACCACTCCGTCATACACCACTCCATCATACATCACATCATACATCACTCCATCATACACCACATCATACACCACATCATACACCACTCCGTCATACACCACTCCATCATACACCACTTCATCATACACCACTCCATCATACACCAATCCATCATACACCACTCCATACACCACTCCGTCATTCACCACTCCGTCATACACCACTCCATCATACATCACATCATACATCACTCCATCATACACCACTCCATCATATACCACTTTGTCATACACCACTTCATCATACACCACTCCATCATACACCACTCCATCATACACCACTCCATCATACACCACTCCATCATATACCACTCCATCATACAGCCCTACATCATACACCACTCCATCATATACCACTTTGTCATACACCACTTCATCATACACCACTCCATCATACACCACTCCATCATACACCACTCCATCATACACTCCATCATATACCACTCCATCATACAGCCCTACATCATACAGCCCTACATCATACACCACTCCACCATACACCACACCACCATACACCACACCATCATACACCACTCCATTATATACCACTACATCATACACCACTCCATCATACACCACTCCACCATACATCAATCCATCATACACCACATCATATACAACTCCATCATACACCACTCCATCATACACCACTCCTTCATACACCACTCATACACCACTTCATCATACACCACTCCATCATACACCACATCATACACCACTCTGTCATACACCACTCCATCATACACCACTCCATCATACACCACTCCATCATATACCACTCCATCATACAGCCCGACATCATACACCACTCCACCATACACCACACCATCATACACCACTCCATTATATACCACTACATCATACACTCCATCATACACCACTCCATCATACACCACTCCACCATTCATCAATCCATCATACACCACTCCATCATACACCACTTCACCATACATCAATTCATCATACACCACTCCATCATACACCACTACATTATACACCACTCCATCAGACATCAATCCATCATACACCACTACATCATACACCACTCCATCATACACCACTCCACCATACAGCCCTATATCATACACCACTCCACCATACACCACACCATCATAGAACACTCCATCATACACCACTCCATCATACACCACTCCACCAAACAGCCCTATATCATACACCACTCCACCATACACCACACCATCTTAGACCACTCCATCATACACCACTCCATCATACACCACTCCATCATACACCACTTCATCATACACCACTCCATCATATACCACTCCATCATATACCACTTCATCCTACACCACTCCATCATATACCACTCCATCATACACCACTCATACACCACTCCGTCATACACCACTCCATCATATACCACTCTATTATACACCACTCCGTCATACACCACTTTGTCATACACCACTCCATCATACACCACTCTATTATACACCACTCCGTCATACACCACTCCATCATACACCACTCTATTATACACCACTCAGTCATACACCACTCCGTCATACACCACTCCATCATACACCACTCCACCATACAAAACTCCATCATACACCACTCTGTCATACACCACTTCATCTAGTGGAACATCCTCTAGGACAGTGAATCTTATTATAACAACAAATGGAGACTAAATATGGATTGGGATGTTAAAAAAGTCAATCTTATGTATCATCTCAGGTATCTACAAACTTCTGGCTGTAGCTTGTATCCGTAAATCAAAGTATTAAACAGGAATTAATTTAAACATAAAAACATTCGCATGTTTATTTAAACCAACATTTTGAAGCATTTTTTAGCATTTAATCTGCATGAAGGTCCTAATACACATGATAGGTACAGGATATTTACCCTCATTTAATAACTCCTAAATGAAACCAAATCTTGGCACCTTGCCAAAATTCCTGCTTCATTAGTGTGTGTGTGTGTGTGTGTGTGTGTGTGTGTGTGTGTGTGTGTGTGATTGAGAATTAGGAGGTAGGGGAAGTTCATTAATTAACAAGCATGTCGAGTAGTTAGTGGCTCATCAGCCCAAACTTGCCTGTGCTGCAGATCCGGTCTGATCAGAAACTTCACTCCACACCTGAGTGAACATTTAAACCCCTGTGAATTTCCTGCCACTCCCAAACTCCAGTCTTCTGCCCTTTTACACCATACAGAGGCAACCGGGGCAATAAGTGTGGGTCATATCCTCACATCTGGAATCTAAATATATCAGCCTGTAATTGGGTAAAAATTTGTACTTATTTTAGAATAAAGATCACTATAACCAGACTGTGAAACATCTCAAGTAGTCTCCAGTGGTGTAATGGACTGGTTTAATGGTTTCCTTAATGGTGTAATAGACTGGTTTCATGGTTTTCATTAGATCAGGAAAAGTGGTTTGTATTTTAACTATTTAAAGCATAAGAACAACATAAATAAACACAAGATAAGATAAAACACACAACCCATTTAATTTGTGTGTGTGTGTGTGTGTGTGTGTGTGTGTGTGTGTGTGTGTGTGTGTGTGTGTGTGTGTGCGTGTGTGTGTTTGCGTGTAAAAAATACAGTTGCAACAGTCATAGCAACTAAAATACTGATAGCAACCACCACAGCAACTAACAGGTAACACCATAGCAACCACCTGGAATACCATGGCATTTGCCTAACAACACACTAACAGTCAGTTGTAATGCCATAGCACAACCTGACCAACCACCAGGAACACCATAGTAATTTCCTATCAACTAGAAGAAACATTACCCTACCAACACATTAGCAATAAGTTGGAACACAATGGCAACACATTAGCAACCACCAGGCACAACACAGCAACTACCCAGCAACACTATATAGAACATAGTATAAATGAAACCAACCAGCAACACCCTAGCAACCATCAGGAACACAATGGCAATCACCTGGAACACCCTAACAATAGCCAGGAACACCATAGCAACTACCTGTAACACACTAGCAACCACCTGGAACACCATATCAACTACCTGGAACACTTTAGCAACCACGTGGAACAACCTAACAATAGAAACACTATAGCAACCACCTGAACAACCTCAGGACTGCCCAAAACACTCTAGCAACTACCTGGAACACAATAGCAACCACTGGTGTAAGTGTGTGAGTGTGCGTTTGAGTGTGTGTGTGTGTGTGTGTGTGTGTGTGTGTGTGTGTGTGTGTGTGTGTGTGTGTGTGTGTGTGTAAAATCTTTTCAAGCATCAACCAAACGTTCCTGCTTTGTTGGAATGGTGATGAACAAAGTGGACACACACACCCACCCCCACACGTGCACACACACACACACACACACACACACACACACACATGAACAGGTATGACCACATTGCACTGGTCACATGTCACACTCTCCACTATGAGTCTCACAGATTATTCTGCACAAAAAATAACACACACACACACACACACACACACACACACACACACACACACACACACACACACACACACATACACATTTATAATCATAGATACTGCTCAAAAGTCACTTCATAATTAAACTGCTGTGTGTGTGTGTGTGTGTGTGTGTGTGTGTGTGTGTGTGTGTGTGTGTGTGTGTGTGTGTGTGTGTTGGGTCAGGGGGGGTTAGTGTGAGACTGGGTGTGTGTAGTGTTTATTCAGTATATCTCTGTTTGTAAAACTGTGTTTGTCCTTATTATTTCTTTTACAGGAACTTCTCCAGGAACATCACCAAACCTTCTCAAAGACAACGAATCTCTCTTGCAGAAGCTCCTAGATCTAACCCTAACCTAGATATACTTCAAGGTCTTTAGTGGGATGTTCTTTACCACAAACTGACAATGAGCTTTCTTGATAAGATCCCTAAACCACCTCAACCACCTCTTCTCAAAACCTACCCAGATCATCAAACTCCTCAGGAAACCCAGTCACCAAAAACCCCAGGAACCCTGTGGAGAACCTTCATCTCCACCCCCTGATCTTATCACAGTTTGTGTCCATCCCCTTTAAGAAAGCAGAGCATCTCAATATTTCCCTGACCCCAAACTTGGATCTACAGGATCATTCAGAAGATACAATTCACTATGAAATACAAATTCAATCACAGTGATCTCATCTAAACCCAGACACTTCTCCAACCTGGGCTACATCCTAATATCTACTCCATATATATTCCATTATAATCACAAGCAGGAGTGCAGACATGGTGGTGATGGTGTCTAACACTTCTATGTAGACCCAAATCCCACTGTGAGGTCCTATTAAGTAGCGATTCCTTCTTGAATATGAAACGGTATCTCTGAGGCTTCCACAAACCACACAAAGACTGGACCAGGATGCTCCACACAGCTTGACAGCCTGAGCAGAACCTGCACTATTCTTCATTTTATGAGGAATTGTACATCCATTAGGTTAAAGTGTTCCTCAGGGTGCTCCTTGTACAGTATGTGTGTGTACAATATGTGTGTGTACAGTATGTGTATGTGTGTACAATATGTGTGTACAGTATGTATATGTGTGTGTACTGTGTGTGTACACACACACTGTACACACACATACATACTGTATACATATTGTACACACACACAAACTGTACACACACATACTGTATACACATACTGTACACACACATAATGTACAAACATACTGTACACACACATACACATACTGAACACACATACTGTACACACATACTGTACACACACATACTGTACACAGACATATACTGTATACACACACTGTACACACACATATACATACTGTACACACACACTGTACACACACATACTGTACACAGACATATACTGTATACACACACTGTACACACACATATACATACTGTACACACACACTGTACACACACACTGTACACACACATACACATACTGAACACACATACTGTACACACACATACATACTGTATACATATTGTACACACACACTGTACACACATATACATAATGTATACATATTGTACACACACATACTGTACACACACATACTGTACACACATACTGTACACACACATAATGTACAAACATACTGTACACACACATACACATACTGAACACACATACTGTACACACACTGTACACACACATATACATACTGTACACACACACTGTACACACACATACTGTACACACACATACACATACTGAACACACATACTGTACACACACATACTGTACACAGACATATACTGTACACACACACTGTACACACACATATACATACTGTACACACACACACACTGTACACACTGTACACACATACATACTGTATATATATTGTACACATACTGTACACATACTGTACACACACATACACATACTAAACACACATAATGTACAAACATACTGTACACACATATACACATACTGTACACAGACATATACTGTATACACACACTGTACACACATATACATACTGTAAACACACACTGTACACACACACTGTACACACATACATACATACTGTAAACACACACTGTACACATACATATACTGTACATACACATATACATACATACACATACTGTACACACATACTGTACACACACACTGTACACACACATATACATACTGTACACACACTGTACACACACTGTACACACATACATACTGTATACATATTGTACACACATACTGTACACACATACTGTACACACACATACACATACTGTACACACATACTGTACACACACTGTACACACATACTGTACACACACATACACATACTGAACACACACACTGTACACACATACTGTACACACACATACTGTACACAGACATATACTGTATACACACACTGTACACACATATACATACTGTAAACACACACTGTACACACACACACACTGTACACACACATACATACTGTAAACACACACTGTACACACACACACACACACTGTACACACACATACATACTGTATACATATTGTACACACATACTGTACACACACATACTGTACACATATACTGTACACACACATAATGTACAAACATACTGTACACACACATACTGAACACACATACTGTACACAGACATACTGTACACACACTGGACACACATACATACTGTACACACACTGTACACACACATATACATACTGTACACACATTGTACATACACACTGTACACACACACTGTACACACACATATACATACTGTACACACATACTGTACACACACACTGTACACATGCATATACATACTGTACACACATATTGTACACGCACATACTGTACACATACTGTACACACAGAAACATACTGTACACACACACACATACTGTACACACACTTACTGTACACACAGACATACTGTACACACACATACACACACACACACACACACACAATGTACACACACATACTGTACACACACATATACATACTGTACACACATATTGTACACACACAGAAATACTGTACACACATACACATACTGTACAC
>NC_060906.1:24316625-24334125 GCF_014805685.1 Silurus meridionalis
GAACTGTTTTGGTAACATTTCCTTACCGTGTCCAGCTTTTTGTGAAAAATCCGTCTAGTAAACGTTGTAAGTGTTTCTGCGAGAAGATCAATTTCTTCTCCTCTGTCAGTCGCTGTGGAATGAAAAAACAGCTATTAAATCCACACAAAGTGACGCTCTCTGACCATCCAATCAAAGGACATGAAAATGCAGACGTTATTGGACGCCTGCTAGAGGGCCTCGGAGTCAGCAACTCAAATCTGATTGGTTACAGCAACGATTTGAAGCCACCAAGAGCCCAATGTTTCATTTTTGCTGACTTTACAGTAACATGTGATGTGACGACTGAAATCTGATTGGATTATTGGGGAAGAATTGAATACATGCTGATGGGCAAAAATAGATTAAAACAAAAGTCAGTTATTCTGAAAGTGTTTAGACCAGTAGAGAAGGTCTTGCTGACCCTGATGGCCAACCACAGGCAGAAAAGCTCGACAGATATCACTCAGGTTAAAATAAATACAAATTCCAAAAAATAAAAATAGATTTCCAAAAGTAGGAAAATTAAAATACAATATGTAAAAAATTTAATTCTTTGACAAAATATATAGAATATGTTTATTTATTTTACAATATGTTCATTTATTTATTTTTATCTTAATAAAAATGTGCAATTTTTTATTGATTTTATTTGCACATACTTGGCAACAAAACTCTTTCTGATTCTAAAAATGGTAAAAAAACAAACAAAAAGTTTAAAAATGTAAATCAATAAAATATAATGAATGTATAAAGAGAGCTTCTTTAAGAGCCTGAAACAGAAGGAAGTTGATTTTGTGCTTCACACTGAACCAAAAAAAAGCAAAAATCCCAAATCTGAAATCCTGCAGAGACAAGCTACACCTCATGATGTTTAGCTCCTCCAACCCACATGATCACCTCGTGCTTCCTCTTCCTGTTAGGCGGCAGAGGAGCAACGTGGATGGGAAGTATCTCCTGGATGGAGTGCCGTTCAGCTGCTGTAATCTGTGCTCCCCTCGGCCCTGCATCCAGCACCACATCACCAACAGCTCTGCACACTACAACTACAACTATCAGAGCGAGGAACTGAACCTGAACCAGAGGGGCTGCAGACACGCCTTGCTGGATTACTACACCCACATCATGCAGTCCATCGGCTTCATCGTCCTCATCATCTGGCTCTTCGAGGTCAGACACCTTTCATGCAGTCGCCATTCCACTGTTCGGTTTCTCAGATCAGGTGCTGAATAGATTTCTAGAACAGCAGCTCTGACAGTATCGCAGCTTTTTGGTGCAGCTTTTTCTCAGATGCTTTGGAGAGTTTCTTAAAACTAATTACGTTCAATTGTTCGTCATGTGGATCAAAAATGTATCATACTGAAAAGTCTTTCATTTGCTTTGGGGCGTTTCTCGATCTGTCCTCACTATTTGCAAACCAGAAAATTAATTTCTCAAAACACGTTGTACAAACAGCGCCACCTGTCGCCAACTGAAGGTTCACAAGTTTCACCTTTGACCTGTTTTGGAGAACCGGTTGAGGATCTGATGTCGTTCACTCGCCTTCATTTGAGACGTTCAAGATTCATCTGCACAATTCATCAATTCAACACATTTACAAAAAAATGTATAGAAATTTCAGCTTCACACATTCTAACATCTTTTTTAACCAGTTTGCATTTAATGACGTTCACAATGAACTGATGCTGAGATGTTTAGGGGTTAAAACTATTCAGGTGAGAAACAGTAGAAAATATTTTGATCAACATGAAATAAACGACTGATAATGTAGAAAACAGCAGACACTCGTTTTTTCTCATTCGCTTTGATCAGAAATGAAAATTCTCAAAACTACTTGTTCAAATGTTACATCATTTACTCACTTGTGCTCATCATAAGAACATTTAGAGCTTCAGTACATTAATATAATGGATTGTGTACGAGTGTCTGCTGTTTCCTACATTATCAGTTGTTTATGTTTATCAAAATACATTATACTGATTTCACCTGAATTGTTTTAACCCCCAAAACATGAGCATCAGTTCATTATATAATTAAAAATTATTAAACCAGTCGTCAAAATCAGTCATCTAAAATTTCTATTAAACTTTTATTTTGTAAATGTGTTGAATTGATGAATTGTGCAGATGAATCGTGAACGTCACTGATGATGGCGAGTGAACGACATCAGATCAACCAATAATTAACCAGTTCTCTAAAACAGGTCAAAGGTGAATCTCGTGACGCTTCAGTTGGCGACAAAATTACAATTTCTAAAAATAGATGAACAACCAAGAAAAGAAGGGACACTGATACAGTGAAAGTGTAAATCCTGTCTGGTCTCTTGCAATCAATCGAAATCAAATATGCAACAAATAAATATATTTGTGCTGCTGAACTTCATAGATGCCGAACAGAAGAAATTCAGACTCGTGCATTTTTTTAATCGTTTTGATTCAAAGGCATTGTGACGATTTTGTGAACGATGACAAAAAGGCTCCTCATTCTGATGGCAATGAGATGTTTATTGACACAAATACTGAGTTTGATACAAACACTAAGTAATGAATTATTACAAAAACTATTCTGGGAAGACTGTGGATTCTTTTCTCATAATTCTCCAGCATGACCCATAATTGTACACTTTTCCAAAGATATATATTATATAGACAAAGGTTTATGGACACCTAACTATAAGATTGATATGGAAGTCTTTGTACCTCCTGTTTACTGTATCTTCTGAGAAGATGTTTCACTAGATTTTGTGGAGATTCAGGAGTCAGGAGGGTGTTAGTAAAGTCATGGACTGATGTAGGTGAGGTGAGGAGGCTTTGGGTGCAGTCAAGGTTAAAGATTTATCTCAAAGGAGCTCTATAGAGATCTTCCACTCCAACGTATGAAAAGCAGATCTTCATGGAGCTGGCTTTGTGTACAGGAGCAATGTCATGCTGGACCAGGTTTGGATCTCCTCATTCAAATGAAAGCCAGAATTCATGCAACTGCATCCAACAATACGTACAAGTGCATGTTTCCAAGTTTGAGGAAGAACCACATATGGGTGGAAAAGTCGAGTGTCCCAATACTTTTGACCAAACTGTATAAAAGAGACGTTCTATTGATCACTTAAATCAGTTCTTCAGTTTGTTTCTTTTGGAAAACCCTCCAGTTCTACTATATAAACCTAAACAAATGGTTTCTCAATCAGAAGTCTTCTGGTAGATCTACTCAAAGAACCCCAGAGAAACCCATAATAAACCTGAGGTTCTGATGTCTGCATTTCAAATAATAAAAATTCTGATCTTCACATCACTGTTCTCTTGTCTTTCCTTTCTATCCCTGTCCTACAGCTGGCTGTTCTCACAGGAGTCCGTTACCTGCAGACATCTATGGAGAACATGCTGAAGATAGGAACTCCTGACTCTGAGTCTGAAGGCTGGCTTCTGGAGAACAGCATCACAGAGACAGCTCGCTACAACTTCAACATCATCAAGAACCTGGGAAAGTGCTACCAGGTGGACGACGATCCCAACATCGACGTCCCGAGCAGCAGCGGGAACGTCTCTTGATCAGTGGTGAGCTCATGATGTCCTAGAAAAGCTTCATCATCTGAGGTTCTACGGTGAAAAGTCACCTGGTGCCATACTGACTGGTTGCCAAGACGGAGTGGAGAAATGAATGAAAACTTGGATTTTGTTGCATAATGTGTGTAAAAAAATGTAAAACCAGTAACCGCCTTGTGAAACATTCCGAAATGTGTTGTTTTTTTATCATGTCCTAAATGAACAAAGTTAGAAGCTCCGATCTTCTGCTCTTGAAAACAAAAATAAACCACCTTTACCTTCTATGCATTGTTTGTTCCTTTATCAATCTATTGACCACAAACATGTAACATTTGATCCATATGGTGATTAATCAGAGCACCTTCTCCTGCTCCATGGTCCAGTTCTGATGCTTACATGTCTACTGGAGGAGCTCTGTGTGGTGAACAGGGTCAGCATCAGCTCTCATGCCGTGATGTTCTGCGTGTTCAGACTCTGTTCTTTCGGATCCAGCTTAAACATCACTGGTTTCACTTGGAGGTCTTTTGGTAGGTGGTGGCAAAACTCCACACATCCTTCACTCAGTAGAAGTGCAAATGCTGATGATTCAAAAGATTCTGGTAAAAGTTGATGTTCTGACTGCACTTTTTTACTCAAGTTAAAGAAGTTTGAGCTCCGACATGTTCTTCAGTAAAAAGTAGTGATTATTACTACCTGTTTTAGTGTCACGCTGGAAACTGAACCTCACGTCATTTTAATATTCGGGCTGTCAATTGATTTGAATATTTAATCGTGATTAATCGCACGATTGTCGTGAGTTAACTCGCAATTAATCGCAACTCAATTGCACATTTTTATCTGCTCTAAATGTACCTTAAATGAATACTTTTCAAGTTTTTAATAATCCAATCAACATGGACAAAAATATGTTTTATGCAAATGTATGTTTATTATTAGTAAAAATCAAACTCGACAGAGCATGAAGACAAAATATTCTTGTAAACGTATTCGAATAATTTTTAAAATATGTAAATCGTAAAGCTGATACAGCACGTAAAACAGAACACCGAACGTAACCTTTGCTATGTTTCCACACGGACGGGTAATGAGGTGACACGGGAGAAACTGCACTTCTAACTTTCATACAGATGAAATCTGAGAAAATTCGTTTTGCAAATTGGTTTATTTCAAAGTAGACGTTTAGGATTTTGGTGCTGATTTGAGACTTGGCGCATCAGTAAAACTCATGTTGAAAAAAATTTGTTTTTTTTAATAAGAGTTTTTATTTTATTTTATATCGGAGTAAAGACAGGACCTGAACAGACGTGTGTTGCGCTGCAGGTTTTAATTTCAAATCTTTTATAAATTAATTGATTTATATTTTTATTTAAAAAGGTCAAACAGAAATGCGCGCTGCATAAATCGCACGTTAATAAAATTTGTCGTTAAAATGAATTTGCGTTAACACGTTATCAACCCTGATTAAAATATTTACACAAAAGATGTTCTAATTTTGTTACCTAATGAATGTATCCAGGCTGAACAACCACCATATAGAACACAGAAAAGATGATGATGATCAGGAACCCAATTACCCATTATTCCTGTTTTTCCATTGGTCGGTAGGTCTGTAGGTCCTAGTAGGTCCTGTAGGTTGGTCTCTGCCTCTTTAAGATTCATTTCCGTTTCAATCCCCGTGTGTGAGTCGGCTCTCAACATTCAACTACAGGAACCGACTCATTGAACCGACTCATTTATAAACGACACATCAGTACTATTTGTATTGGGAAAACGGGAAACTGTGTTCGAACTATTCTATTCTAATTAAAAAAATATTTCCTAAAACTGTAAATCACTTTTATATTCACATACTACATTTTTTTACATTACAGATGTGCAGAATTACAGCATCAGCACTCAGATATGGATATTTGTTTGTTATGGTTGCTTTGATTTAATAAAATTTGCAGTCACATACAGTTGCGTGTGTGTGTGTGTGTGTGTGTGTGTGTGTGCTTGTGAATCGGTTCATAGACACACACACCGAGCTACTGATCAACCCCATAATCCGTCAATTCTCTCCTGTGTCTCTCTGTGTCTCTCTGTGTCTCAGGCTTAAAGAGGAACATTTCTGCAGGATTCCTGCGCTGGAGCTGAGATCATCCTGTGAGTAGAGACATGATGGAGACAGTGAAGGAGCTTTATGATGATGATGATGATGATGGTGTAGATGGATGATGGTGGATGTTTGACGCAGCTGCTGCGCCTTTTTACGGAGCACATGTTTATTCTTAACTATGAATCCGGATTATATCTTTATATCTTTATATTCCTTTAACAAGCAGATCATGATTCAGGAAGATATTAAATACACACACAGAGACGCACCGGCCGCACGCGCGCCCACAAATACACACGCAGGATGAAAATAGAAGAATCGTGTTCTGTTACAAATAATATTCATAGACTGGGTGATAGAAACATCTGTAATGTTCTGAACCCTTATAGTGTAATAATAATAATAATAATAATAATAATAATAATAATAATATGGCACGGAGACTGGGCGTTGCTGCGTCGTTGTTGTTGTTGTTGTTGTCATTACAAATACATGACGTCATATAAATGCCATATTTTGGAGATGAAAAAAAATGGAATGGAAAGAAAAGACCACACAAACATGTCCGTTGTCTCTGGGGTTGAGCTTTTCTTTTTTGACCTCGTTTATTTGATTATTTTTTTATCCAGTGCAGGAAGATCTCTAGCTAAATGTATAATAATATATTGTTTTTGAGACACGTGCATGTTCCACACACAGGAATTCAACAGTAAACGAGTGGATGAAAGTATTGTGGAGTCCAAATGGAACATTTGTGTCTCTAATAGAAGAACTTGTGTAAGAAGAAGATCAGGAGAGAAGATGTGATCAGACTCCCTCACCCCCACACTCACACATGGAGGTGGAAGTGTGATGGTTTGGGGTTGTTTTGGAGCAGAGAAGGTTCCAGAAAGTAAACGGAATACTAAACCTACACGTCTCCCAGTCCATACTTCAACACCATGCAGTTCCGTCTGGACTGCGGCTCGTTGGAAGCGACTTCATCGTACAACAAGACGATGAGCCGAAGCGCACGTCTGAGATCTGTAAGAGTTATTTAGAGATCAGACAGACGTCTGGAGTGATATTTATCATGGAACAACCTGCCCAGTCACCACACCGCAATCCTACTGACCTGCTCTGGGATGAAGAAGAACATCTAGTGAAGAACATCTTCAGCAAAGTATTTCAGCTGAATGTTTGGAGGAAGTGTACGGTGCTGAGTGTGTGTAAAGCTGTTCTTCATGCTAAAGGAGGATTTTATATAAAAAATGATGTGGAACATCTGGACATTTATAGATTTGTTTGGTCAAAGTAATTGCATAGAAACAAAAGGAACATGTACGTGTCTTTTAAAAACCATATATATATCATTGTTTCAGTGTACATGTTTATATACACACACATACTCACATATTCAGGTTCCGTATTGATCAGGTAATGTGTGTGTGTGTGTGTGTGTGTGTGTGTGTGTGTGTGTGTGTGTTTAGTCGTATCTTGTACTTTGGTCATATAAACTTTAAAGCACAAACTCAACCCTCGAACCTGCTCAGAGTTTTAAGTGAGATTCCTGTTTCTGTCCATCAGATTGCAGAACAATGTGTTTATCTCCTCCTTTAACACTCATTTACACACACTGATCACACACACACAGATACAGAGTCCGTCTATAGATTATTACAGATTATTATTTACACATTATTTCATCTTTATAATTTGCTAGTTTTCAGACACAAGAAAAAAATAATTAGGAAACATGGTTCTTCTACAAACACGCAATTGTGTAGGATGTTTTTGGATGCAGGGGGGTGGAGTTTTCCTTCACTTGAACTAGGATCAGTGCATCAGTACCAGACATTATGAATCTTCTCAAAATATCCACAAAAAAAACATCTGCCCAGAAGTGTGGACCTTGCACAGTAAATGGAGACCAAAAGTGGAAAGGGATCTTCAAAAAGAAGTCAAGTCAAATCAGGTTTATTTGTATTGTGCTTTTCACAACAGACATTGTCTCAAAGCGGCTTTACACAAATCAACAGTTAAGGTGAATGGTGTGAATTTGTCCCTGATGAGCAGCCGTGGCGACTGTGGCAAGGAAAAACTCCCTTAGATGTTATGAGGAAGAAACCTTGAGAGGAACCAGACTCAAAGGGAACCCATCCTCATCTGGGTGACATCAAGAGTTTGATCATAAATCTTTCAACAATACAGAACACTGGAGAGTGAGAACTAACATGATTACTGGAGTATAAGATTATAAGTGATGTTCTTTCTGCAGTCTTATACAGTCTATATGGTTAGTAGCTCCGAGTTTTATAAGCTCAGCATTTGTGGTCACCACAGATCCAGCATCAGCTTCTCCATGCCAGAGCCTTTAAACACTCCAGGAGGTCCAATGTCAAAACTCCACACATGTAGCGGGATCCAAATGGCACTGGTACGTCTCTAGATGGTTCGGGATGTTTGTGAGTTCGGCATCTACTTCTTCAAAGGTCCGTAATCATCACGAGGTGGGAGGTGACTGGAGCTGGCCAAACCTCAGGGTGTCTCGGGATGGGGAGAGAAAGAGAAGCAGTGGAGAGGAATTAGCGTAGCTGCTGTTCATGATATTAACAGCACAAGTTGATAATGTGCATGTGATCAGATGTTCTGGAGCACAAGGTTATGATGTGATGTGTGTTATGTGTAGGCTTTGCTAAAAAGATATGTTTTTAATCTACACTTAAACTGGGTGAGTGTGTCTGAGCCCCGAACACTGTCAGGAAGACTATTCCAGAGTTTAGGAGCTAAATGTGAAAATGCTCTACCACCTTTAGTGGACTTTGCTATTCTAGGAACTACTAGAAGCCCAGAGTTTTGAGATCTCAGGGGCGTGGCGGATTGTAGCGTGTTAAAAGACTGGATAGATACATGGAGATAAACCATTTAGTGCTTTATAAGTGAGAAGTAATAGTTTGTAGTCTATTCGAAACTTAACAGGAAGCCAATGTAGGGACGATAAGATCGGGGTTATGTGATCATATTTTCTTGACCTTGTAAGAACTCTGGCTGCTGCATTCTGGACTAACTGAAGCTTGTTTATTAATGATGCAGGACATCCACCTAGTAATGCATTACAGTAGTCTATTCTGGAGGTCATGAACGCATGGACGAGCTTCTCTGCATCAGATATAGACAACATGTTTCTTAACTTAGAAATGTTTCTAAGGTGAAAGAAGGCTGTTTTTGTAACTTGGTTGATATGATATTTGAAAGACAAGTTGCTGTCTAATAACACCCAGGTCTTTTACCGTTGAACTAGTGGTTACAGAACATCCGTCTAAATGCAGGTTGAGATGCTGGAGCTTCTGTATACTAGTTTTTGGGCCGATGAGCAAAATCTCAGTCTTATCAGAATTTAAAAGTAGAAAGTTATGGGTCATCCAATCTCTTATTTCCTTAACACACTCAGTTATCCGAGTTAATTGAGCTATATCTGTAGTGTTCTCGTACAGTGTGTTGGAACTCTGACTAAACACCAAGATAAACCAAGTAGCCAATGAAGACAGAGTCGTAGTAAGGTTGACCATTTACTGTGACCTCCTCATTAACATGTGGTGAAAACTGTAATAAAACATTACATAAAATATAGAATGAAATATCAAAACATTTAGAGCCTATGTTTTGATAAACACACCATTATAAGTAACTAACACCAATTCACTTGTAGCAATAACACGAGCTACTAGCATTGCTTGTACACACGTAGCAAACAACAGTTTACAACATCTGATCAAACATCACATTTCCTATCTAAAGAGAGAAAAATCAACTCACGGCATTGCGTCTCTGTGGTTTAAAGCTGAAGCAATAATATTTAACGAGAGCAAAACTTTCTTCTTGTTTTACATGCTGAACCGAGAAACTAGCAGGAAGGGATCCAACAGGAAGTGACAAAACAGGAAGTGACATCATCCAATGATATTTTACAAATTAAACCTGAGAATATTAAATAACATATGCAAACCGAATACTTAAAGGTTAACTCCCCTTAAAGGACAACACAATATCACCTGGTTTAGATGAGATATATAGCTGAGTATCATCAGCATAACAATGGAAACTAATTCCATGCCTTCTAATAATATTTCCTAACGGAAACATGTATATTGTGAAGAGCAGGGGTCCTAGAACTGAAACTTGTGGCACGCCATAATTTACTTGCATTAGCCTGGATAGCTCTCCATTTAAATCTACGAAATGGTAACGATCGGACAGGTAGGATTTAAACCAGCTTAATGCCTGTCCCTGAATGCCGATGTAATTTTGTAACCGATCTAGCAGGAGATCATGGTCTATAGTGTCGAATGCAGCACTAAGATCTAGCAGAACCAACAGCGAGATGAAGCCTTGGTCTGAAGCTAAAAACAGGTCATTAGTGATTTTAACTAGAGCAGTTTCTGTGCTATGATGGGGCCTAAAACCTGACTCTTCAAAGATATTGTTCTCTTGCAGGTAGGAACATAACTGGGCAGCGACAATCTTTTCTAAAATCTTAGACATAAATGGGAGATTTGAAATTGGTCTGTAATTCGATAGAGGCACATACCAATCTTATACTCAGGTGTCCACAAACTTTTGGCATCCAAGTACAATTGTGTTCCTCTAAGTCTGTGAGACCAGTTTGGGGAAGAACCACCGAAAATTAAGGTGTCCTAATACTTTTGAGACTGTAGTGCATGTAACATTTATGGAAGGAGTCTCCAGTGTCAGTGCTTTCTAACAGCCTAATACACAGGGTGCTTTTACTTATGCACATCATAATTATTTAGCAAACATTTATACTCATTTGAATAATTCGCACTTTCATTAACAGGCGCCATGGAGAAAGTTTTGGTTCTTCTCAGCATGATCCTCCTGGCAGGTGTTCGAGCCCAGACGGTGAGCTACGATGTGCAGGAGCTGTCTAGCTGGAGCATTAACTTTGCGACGGCTCTGTACCGCAGGATCTCTAGCACTAGCGACGATAACTTCGCAGTCTCGCCATTGGCAGCGTCTCTGAGCCTGGCGTCTCTGGCAGCGGGAGCTGGAGACAGCACGAGCAAAGAGCTGCTCCAGACCTTAAACCTGGCTCTTATGGAGAGAAATGGTGAACCAGACCGGATCCCTGCTCTGCTTCAGCAGCTGAAAGACGCTGCAGCTCAGATCATCGCGACCGGTCTGTTTATCAGCCAGAAGATCCAGGTCGAATCCGGCTTCAGCAGCCAGGTCAGAAAGTTCTACAGTGCCGACGTGAAGAATGTGGAGTTCTCCAATGCGCAGGCCACTAAAGCCAGTATCAATGAGTACTTCACAGGAAGCACCGGGAACAAGATCAGGGAGGTGGTGGACACCCTGGATCCTCAAAGCCAGCTCGTGGTCATCAGCGCTGCATATTTTACAGGTGAGGAACATTTGAACGCGTCACGAATTTTTTTCTAGGTTTGCTTCCCTCAAGGTGTGGATCATCTTGCTGAGAAAGCACGAGGACAACACTAACACACAGTGATCTGAAGACACTTTCTTTGTAGAATTTCAGAACGTATCAGAAAGGCATCCAAGCAGAACCCTTTCAGGAAGCTCTCTGCTCATTATTTGGCCCAGAACCTGTCTGGTGTTTCGCTGCTACCAAAGGTTCCACAAGGGTTCTTTAACAGCTAAAAGTTTTCCATTTATTGAAAACCAGGCTAGATCATTAATAAAGGCCATTTTGCTGTAGTAGCTTAGATTAAATGGGTTCTTCAGATGATCTTTAAGAGTTTCGTGGATAACTATTGGCTTGTATCTTCTAACATATGGTTCTCCTTGAAATCCCTGTAGTAGAGGAAGACATTTTCAAACAGTTCTTGGAATTTTTAAGGATTTCTGCAAAGGGATTTCTGAAGAACCCATATGAGTTGTAAGAGCTGGAGAACCAGATTTGTGCCCCATGCTGGGGGAATTTGGTTCTTTAAAGGTTCTTTCCAGGCTTTTTGCAAAACCTAATGTTTTTTGTTGTAGAAAAACATTGTTCTACACAGAATTTAAACACTTCCACCAAAGGAATAATTAGAGGGCATGGTGTATTTTTTTCTCCCAGGTCAGTGGAAGTTACCGTTCAACGCGAGCTTCACTCAGGAGGAACGCTTTTATATTGATAAGTACCACATTGTTCTGGTGCCCATGATGAGCCGCTCTGATAAATACTACTTGGCATATGACCCGTCTCTGAAGGTGGGCATTCTAAAGCTGCCATGCACTGACGGGACCGCCATGCTGGTGGTCCTGCCTGATGAAGACGTGGATTACACATCAGTGGATGAAGCCCTGACTACTGAAGTGTTTCTCAGATGGATAGCAAAGCTGAAGAAAACGTACGTCCATCACACACCGGTCCACAGGCTAACACAGTAGCTGAATTTTTAACACTAATATATCAGTGAATAATCATGACATGAATAGTAATGTATATCTGCTCTTGTGGTCACTCCACAGGAAGTTGGAGGTCCTGTTGCCTCGGTTTTCTGTAGACTACTCCTTCTCTCTGAAGAAAAGCCTGCCCAGTCTAAACTTTACCAAATTCCAAGATGGAAGTGCAGATCTTTCAGGAATCAGCAAAAGCTCTGAGCTGAGTTTATCTGAGGTAGTGTATCAGTAATAGGCAGCAGGGGGGCAGGAGGGTAACTGAGGGGCAACAGGTTGAAGGGAACAGAGTACTGTAATAATGACCAGAACTGTAATTACTGCACAACTGCCTGCTTTCTCAAGAAGAAAACTCTTTTTCTAAATATATACAAAATCTAAGATCCCCAACAGGAACTCTGACCATGCCCACCAACTCCTACAGAAACTCTGGCCACACCCATTGCCTCCAAAGAAACTCTATTGCACCCACCAACTCACACAAACTCTAACTACACCCGTTAACTTCCATTGAATCACTGACCACGCCCACACTTTTTCACAGACACACTGGCCACGCCCATAAACCCCCTCAAACACACTGACCACACCCACCAACTCCCACAGATACTCTGACCACACCCACCAACTTCCACAAACACCTAACCACACCCACCAGCTCCCACGAACACACTAATCACACCCACAAACACATTGACCACACCCACCAACACTCACAAATACTCTGACCACACCCACCAACTCCCACAAACACATTGACCACACCCACCAACTTCCACAAACACATTGACCGCACCCATCAACTCCCACAAACACATTGACCTGCGCACCAACTCCCACAAACACACTGCCACGCCCACAAACTCCCACAAACACACTGACCACACCCACCAACACCCATAAACACGCTGACCACACCCACCAACTTCCCTAAACACACTGACCACAACCACCAACTTCCACAAACACACTGACAACACCCACCAACTCCCACAAACACACTGACCACACCCACCAACACACTGACCACACCCGCTAACACACTGACCACACCCATCAACTCCCTTAAACACACTGACCACACTCACCAACTCCCACAAACACAATGGCCACACCCATCAACTCCCACAAGCACAGTGACCATGGCCACTAACTCCCACTGATACTTTGAAGTTATTTTAGTTTCTTTAAAAATGACATCATCATCTCACATGACCTGAATGTATTAGCTGAGATCTTCTGCTGCTGGCATGATGGTACATTATGCTTTCCCATTTTCAGGCACTGCAGAAGGTCATAGTGGAAGTGGATGAGCAAGGAAGCTTGGCTGCTCCGTCCTCCAGCAGCCTCCTCGTGGACACTCTTCCTCCGAGACTCACCATCAATCGACCGTTCCTGTTTCTTATCTATCACGAGGCTACTAAGAGCCTGCTGCACCTGGGCCGTGTGATCGACCCTACTAAGAAGTAGCCATGTTCACGCTGTCTCCTGCAACATTAGCAAACCCTTTCTCCTGCGCGCTGATTAGTATGATGTTCACACCTGTATGTAATTAATGCAATGCAGTTTATGGAGTTATTCAGCATCAGTAATATAAACGCTCACCTGTCACTTTAGCTGTATTTTATTATGCAATTCCCCAGTATTACATTTTACCACAGTGCTACTGAATTCTGGATTCTGATTGGTCAGGAGGTCACAGCAGCTTTTATATAATATTTGTTCATGCACAAGGATGTGTTAGTGGATGACCTACATATGGATTTGTTGATGTGGTGAAGTTCCTTGGAGATGATAGAAGGAGTCTCCAGCGTCCAGTTAATAACCTGACCTGATGATTTGGTGTTATATTAAAAGCTCTAAACAAACAGGAATCGGTTGATTTCTTACGTCTGTCAGTATTGCGTGTGGAAAAAAAAACACAGTTGGTGTTCACCATGGGATTTTATTGATTGGGTTCTGCGTTGGTGTGAATCACTTTGGTGCTTCGAAAGCACCAGGAACGATCTCACTGGTGGAAATGGAGAGTCCCAGAACTCCTAAAGGTGGTGCTCGGTCATAAAAATACACACTTTGATCGTAGCCAGTCGGAAAATATTATAAAACAAAGATCCTGCAAAGCATGCTATAATACAAAAAAAAAAAAAAAGAAAGAAAACCAAAATAAATGACAAAATAAATAAAGAACATCATTACCTATTACTCCTTTTTCTTTCTTTTGTTTTTGGACAAAATGATACAAGATTTGGTGCGGAATAAGGCAGAGATGGATCGATGTTTACTTGTGAGAAGGATCCTGGTGCCTCCTTGGTTCCTCCTCTACAGCCTGAGCATGAGAGTTCAGCAGGTTCTGCTCCAGAGGAGGAATGAGGGATGAACGCAGCGTCCTGAAGACGAACGCATTGCCATCTGGTTCTTCTTCAGGCTCCGTGTCAGAGTCCCCTCACCTGTACGGTACATCACTCCCTTCCAGACTGCATGCCGAACGAGTTGGACTTCCTTTGTCTAATACATACAGTGAGGTTAAGAAAGAAAATTATGTTAACACTTTAAAGCAGCGTAATAAAAGATCTAATGTTTGGCAATAAAAATTTACTTAAATCCTTTTTCTTTTCATGTTGGTTGATTAATTCGTTTTAGATGTCAGGAGACAAATACTTAAGTAGTATTCAAGGTTCATAGTTCAGTAGTCATGTGACCTTAATAACACCATAAAAGCGCCTCTGAAGCATGGTGGTGGAAGCCTCCTGCTCAGAATTGACTTTGTCTTCTTGGTAACTATGTTGTTTTATAGAACAATAGACAAAGATGTAGTTTCTTATAGAAATAGGGTTAAAAACTGCTGTAGTAGGTAAGGAATAAAAAGACCAGCTGAGAATATTTTCCTTTAGAAAATCATAAAATGATTTTACACAAAATTTCTAAAAAAAAAGGAAGTCTTTAATATACCTTTAATTTTAACGTCATGCAGACCAAGAACCCCCACAGAACTGACCACGCCCATTTAAACCTGTATTAACTCTAACCACACCCATTTAAACCTGTATTAACTCTAACCACGCACATTTAAACCTGTATTAACTCTGACCACGCCCATTTAAACCTGTATTAACGATAACCACACCCATTTAAACTTGTAATAACTCTAACCACGCACATTTAAACCTGTATTAACTAACCACGCCCATTTAAACCTGTATTAACTCTAACCACACCCATTTAAATCTGCATTAACTCTAACCACACCCATTTAAATCTGCATTAACTCTAAACACACCCATTTAAACCTGCATTAACATTCTGGGCAACTTCTGCAACAGAACATATTTTCGCTACAGTGTGAGGACGTACATGGAGAGTTTTCTGGACTGTGTGTCTTTGCTGCTCGTGTTGCTGCGATGCTCTACAGAGCTGCTCGTGTTGCTGCGGATCAGCACAGGCATGGACGAGGTGGAGGGAGTCTGCGACAGCGACGGAGACGAGGACGCCGCAAAATGATGGGGTCTCAGGGCCTCATCTAGGTGACAGGAGGAAGGTTGTTAGACTGCAGAATTCTTTGGGAACCATGGGAAGGTGTAGAAGAGTTCTCCTGATGCTGAGTTTCACCTTGCATTCTATAACAAGATAATACACTGCATGGCTAAAAGTATTGGGACACCTGACACCTGCCAATAATTTTCCAGCCATATAAGGGTTCAAAACTGCTTCACCCTTCACTTGACCCAAACCTGTTCCAGCATGACAACGCCTCTGTGCTCAAAGCCAGGTCACTGAAGATATGCTTTCCATTGATTGGAAATGTGTGGAAGATCTCCTACTATAGAGCTCTAACTCTAATTGGGGTGAATGTGAACGCTGACTGCACCCCAGGCCTCCTCACCTCACCTACATCAGTACCTTTTTTTTTAATAAACCCTTGTGACTGAATGAATATAATATAATATAATATAATATAATATAATATAATATAATATAATATAATATAATATGATATAATATGATATAATATGATATAATATAATATATACTTGTACAAATATATAAATATGTGTAAAAAATGTATAAATAATAAGCATAATTACCATTCATTGTTATTATAGAGCTCTTTGCTGATCCAGGACAACTTCCTGACTCCTTCACTTTTCTGAGGAATTGTACATATGGTGTGTTAATGAAATATAATGACACCTGTTATAACATCTATTACAGTCTACATAGCAAGACCTTGAACTCAATGGGGCAATTTCAAAATCAACATTTTTTTAATTCAAAAGATATGACTGAGGAATTTCCCCAAAATTGAGTGACTGTTGGAATTCTGTTCAACTTCAGAATGAAGAAGATGTAAAGAGAAGCTGGTCTACTCACAGGCTTTTCTCAGAGTTGGACATTTTGGGAGTGCTCGGGTGGCTACTGAGGGAACGACTGCGGGCCAGTTTAGCTCTCCGCATCTCCTTACCTGGAATCATCACCATCATCATTGTTATCATAGTCATCATCATCACCATCATCATCATCATCATCATCGTTATCATTACCACCACCACCACCATCATCACCACCACCACCACTATCATCATTATTATCATCATCATCATCACCAACTCTTTATCATTTGATCACCATCACAACCATCACCATAATCATCATCACCACCACCACCACCACCACCATCATAATCATTATCATCACCACCACCACCACCATCATCATCATCAACTTTATTATCATTTGATCATCACCACCATCAATATAATCATCATCATCATCACCACCACCACCACTATAATCATCATCATCATCACCACCACCACCACCATCATCATCATCATCACCACCACCACCACTATAATCATCATCATCATCACCACCACCACCACTATCATCATCATCACCATCATAATCATTATCATCACCATTATCATCATCACCAACTTCAATATTATATGATCATAACCACCACCATCATCCTCATTATCATGATCATCACCACCAACTTCATTATCATATAATCATCATCACCATTAACCATCATTATCATCACCACCACCACCACTATCATCGTCATTATCATCACCAACACCATTCTCATCATCTTCACACCACATCCTCTCTATAAGAGCTCACACTAACCAGCAGATGTGGACAGAGTGGCTCCAGATGTGGACCCTGACATTCCTTTGGTTCCAGACAGTCCTGCTTTGCTGTCTCTTCCTGTGCAGAACATCAGATCATTACTCAGTTCAGTTCTCCATTCTGATTGGTCAGAAGGTCCAGAAATGAGAATACGTGTGTAATCACTAATACGGTGACATTTTCTATAAGATCATGGTCATTAATGTGCTGCAGCTGAAAGAAGTCTCCAGCTTCATCTGTTTGATGATCTTATCGTCCCGTTGTTGATTATTTAACTCCGGCAGCGTGACCCTGAGTTAGCGAGAAGCTG
>NC_060906.1:24339125-24459125 GCF_014805685.1 Silurus meridionalis
GAGGACTTTGATTTGTCCTGCTGTGGACTGTTAATTATAATCATGTTTTAATAGCAATAAAATATATCCATTTAGAGGATCAGACAGATACTTAGACAGACACTGAAAAAGAGAATCAAACAGAGATCCAGACTGATACTCTGACAAAGAGCCAGACAGATAATCAGACAGACCCCCCCAAGAGAGGGCCAGACAGGGGATCAGACAGACACGTATATAGACACTGAAAATGAGGATCAGACAGACAGTCAAGCAGAGGATTAGACAGAGGGTCAAATAGATAATCAGACAGAGTCAGACAGAGGATCAGACAGATAATCACATAGAGGATTGGACAAAGGATCAGACAGACACTCCAAAAGACAGTCAAACAAAGGTTCAGACAGAGGCTCAGTCGAAAATCAGACAAACACAAAAAGGGGCTCAGACAGACTTTCAGACAGACAGAGGGTCAAACAGAGACTCAGACAGACACTGAAAATGAAGCTCAGACAGAGGGCCAGACAGATAATGAGACAGAGAGTCAGACAGAGGACCAGACATATAATCAGACAGAGGATTGGACAGAGGATCAGACAGTCAAACAGAGGTTTAGAAAGAGGCTCAAACAGAGAATCAGACAAACACTGCAAAAGAGGCTTAGACAGACTCTCAGATAGACAGAGGGTCAGACAGAGGATTAAACAGAGTATCAGACAGACAGAGGATTAGACAAACACTGAAACAGAGGCTCAGACAGGGGGATCAGACACAGGCTCAGACATAGGAACAGGTATAGGATCAGACAGAAAATCAGACAGAAGATCAGACAGAGGCTTTGTGTTGGTTTGTAACACTTTTAGAAATGCTAAGCAGCACTACTTTGAGTGTTTTATACAAAGAAGAAGAGTGTTTCCTACCTCGTGAAACCCTTCGGCAGCCATGCGCCGCACTGAGATCTCAGGGTCATGACAGAGGCTTGAGAAGGTCCGGTACAGCTCAGACAGGAAGTGGTTCGGGTCAGCAAATAACACCATGGCCTCAGGAGAAAAAAGGAAACACTTTAGATGCAGTTAATCATAAATCAGCAATCAGGAAAAATGCTAAGTGGCTTCTAGCTGGTCTCAGTTATCACTGCTAGCTTGTCCTGGTTAGCATTGCCAGCTTGTGCATGCTAGCTTGCATGATAAAGCCTTCTTAGAAAACGTGAGCTTATTATAACAACAAATGGGTTATGATGGTTATGATGTGTCCACAAACTTTTCACATAGTAATTCATAACTACTTTGTTTCATGGATGACGTTTGACGGGTTGCCAAGAAGAGCAGAAAAAAAGAACCGTGATCTAGTTTGAGGAACGAAACCTTTTCTCTGAGGGGTTTCTGGTGGATACAAACGTGCGAGATGTCACAGCATCACGTGACTCACTGGGAAATTGTAGGCGCAGTTGCGGCGCACGAGGGCATACTTGTTCTCCAGCTCTAGAGGGTAAGGTTGGCTCTCGCAGTGTCCGTTCTCGTGCTGCAGACCCAGACAACACAACTTCTTATAGAACTCCAGGAACCAAAGGTGCTGCTCGTCTGTGAAAGACGCTGTGTGGAAAAGATTAGAAGAAAGATATAAGTCTTTTCTCGTGTCTAATCAAACACACTTTGTCTGCATTTCAGCTTACAGTGTCTGGATTTAATACAGGGACCGTCAGAGCTCAGACGTAGCAAAAGTACTAATGTGGGGAAAGTTGCTCGTATTCAGGGTTGAGCTCCGCACTGTCTAGACTGCTGTAAATTTGAATTTCTGCACTGAATCATTCTTTATTATCGCAATCAATAAAGATGTGCTATAATGTAATTATTAGTGTTACCTGTATCAGGTGTGTGTGCTGGTCTGTGTGCAGGTGTGTGTGCAGATGTACATGCATGTGTGGGTTCCAGTATGGTGTGAGTTCCAGTGTGAGTGTTGGTTCAGGGGTAGCTGCAGGTGTAGGTGCAGGGGTAGGTGTGTGTGCAAGTAGGGTGTGGGTATTACAGTGTGGGTTCCAGTATTGGTTGGGTTCTGGTATGGTGTGGGTTCCGGTATGAGTGTAGGTGTGGTGCACACATAGCTGCAGGTGTAGGTGCAGGTGTAAGTCTGTGTGCAGGTGTGTGTACAGGTGTGAACGCAGACACAGGGTTTGGGTACATGTGAGTGTGTGCGTGCGTGCGTGCATGTGTGTGTGCGTGCGTGCGTGCGTGTGCGTGTGTGTGCGTAGGTGCATGTGTGTGCGTGTGTGTGTGTGTGCATGTGTGTGCGTGTGTTTGCACTTGTGTGTGTTTGCACTTGTGTGTGTGTGCATGTGTGTGTGTGTGTGTGTGTGTGTGTGTGTGTGTGTGTGCATGTGTGTGTGTGCGTGCGTGCATGTGTGTGCGTGTGTTTGCACTTGTGTGTACATGTGTGCATGTGTATGTATGTATGTGTGTGTGTGTGTGTGTGTGTGTGTGTGTGTGTGTGTGTGTGTGTGTGTGTGTGTGTGTGCGTGTGTGTAGTCACTGACCTGACAGGCCATGACACAGTTTTCCGTACTGGAAGGACAGTGATGCCAGCGCAGCCTCGTCAGCTTTGAAGCACTTCTCACAGAACGTCTTCACCAGGGGGAATATAACACGTGTCCTGTCGTCTGTGGAGGAGAGGAAGGAGAGCGTTACTGCTTCTTCACACCTGCATCTCTAAAGAACTCTGAAGAAAGCAGCTTCCAAGAAATAGTTTGAGATTTCAATGATTCATGAGTCAGAAGATCAGAAGATGAGTCTTGTACATGGACGCAGACCAGCGATGAACCTGAACTGAATAAACTCCTGGTAATAAATGAAATAAAAGGATGAACGGAGCTGACCGTTGTCGAACATCTCCAAGAGGTTGATGATGGTGTCGAAGGCTGCCAGTCTCACGGTGCTGCCCTCATCACGTGCCAGCTCCACCAACTCCGGCAGCACCACGGCCTTCGTGTGTTCAGGTCTGGGACACGAACATGTAAACGTCACACTTTAAATGAAGGGTGTTTTCAATTAACATGGACAAAAGATCATTTGCTGAACCTCTGTTTGAACAGATCATCAGATTACTGATTAGCGTTTGACCTGTGCTAGAGAAAGTGTATGCTAACATGTGTAGACTCGGCTAGCATCTAAACCACCTAGACTCAGCTAGCATCTAAACCAGCTAGCATCTAAACCACCTAGACTCAGCTAGCATTTAAACCAGCTAGACTCAGCTAGCATCTAAACCAGCTAGCATCTAAACCACCTAGGCTCAGCTAGCATTTAAACCAGCTAGACTCAGCTAGCATCTAAACCAGCTAGCATCTAAACCACCTAGGCTCAGCTAGCATTTAAACCAGCTAGCAGCTAAACCACCATTAATTAACAATCGAGTTGCTTTAGCAAACTGTACACATATACGGTCTAAAGTATGTAGCATGAAATTTGCTTGAACTAGGAGACCCAATCCAGTTCCAGCATGGCAATCCCCATGAAGATCTGCTTTCCTTGTGACTGGGTGGAAGCTCTCCTGCTATAAAACCTATTAAACACCTTTGGGATGAATTTTTCACACTGACTGCACCCCAGGGCCTCCTCACCTCACCTGCATCAGACCTGACTTTATTAACACACATCATTGTGGCTTAATGACTCTCCATAAAATTCCCATAAAATCTAGTGGAACACCTTCCCACAACAGTGGAGCTGCTTATAACAGCAAATCGAGACTAAATTTGGAATAGGGTGTTCAAAAAGAAACACACACCACAAACTTTTGGGCCGTAAAGTGTTCTGATATCACCAGCACTAGTTGGAAAAGGGAATACTGCATTAATAGTGCTTATTACAGGTCTGAAATGCTCTGAAACCCCAATTTATATTATCTTTCGTATCATGTTTATCAAATCAGTTTTCAACTCTCTTCCTCTCTTGAATTATCTTTTTACCCAATTCCCCTGGCGATGTTCTCCAGCTGGCGACACATGCAGGAGCGCACCTCGTACTCCACGTCCTGACACAACGACCTGACCAGAGGCAGCAGGTCCTTCTTCACCCTGCACATGACAGCAGAACAACACAACGTCTCAGCGTCGTCTATGTTCACACCTGAATCCTGAAACCCCAACTGGGTACATAAAACTGGGTACTGGGTAAATAAAAACACAATGCAATGATTTGCAAATCTTATAAATCCATATTCTGTTCATAATAGAACAATATATAAATAAATCTATATATAAATATATATATATATATAATGTGTAAAAAGTGAAGAAATGTACCATTTTAAGAAAGAAATTGGAATTTGATGGCTGCAACACATCTTAAAAAAGGAAAAAGTACCGTATTTTCCGGACTATAAGCCGCTACTTTTTTCCCATGCTTTGAACCCCGCGGCTTAAACAATGAAGCGGCTAATTTATGGATTTTTCTGGGTGTTTCCCGGTTTCACAAACTTCAAACCAAAAAACTGAGCCCCATAACATTAGACCAATGAAATTGCAGAACAGGTTCAGGTGAACCAATGAAACTCTTTATATTAAATCAGATGCGCTCCCACTGAATCGGGCCGCACCACATCATAAATATGGATGATGTTCCTCTGACGTTTGACCTGCCGCTCACTCGGACTGTCTACAGGAAATGTGAATCATTCGTCACGCTGAAAACAACCGGGCATGAAAACACACTTCACCTGTGTTCTGAGCTGCACGGCATCGGGAGAAAAGCTTCACCAATGGTGATTTTTAAACGCACGACGATGCCAAAAGAAAAAGTCTCGAGAGAAATAGTTGTGAAAGGAAGGAGGAAGACAGTGAACAATGACTTTCTTGGTAGGCTACTGTTTAGATACAAGCCGTGTAACAGACACTGTCTTTCATTAAAGCCTGTGTAAAGTTTATTAGTTTCAGTGTAGACACCTGCGGCTTATAGACAGGTGCAGCGTATTTATGTTCAAAATAAAACTCTTTGTAAAATTCAGTGGGTGGCCCTCAGGCAGCACTGCATTTTTACAGTCATGATTCTTTAATAGAAATCACTACATGGGCTCATGAACACCTCCAGAAATCATTGTCTGTAAACACAGTTTGCCATGTCATCCACAAATGCAGGTTTAATCTCTATCATGCAAAGAAGAAGGCAGGCGTGAACATCATCCAGAAACTCCACCATCCTTTGCTTCATTTAAAATGTACTGAAGCAAAGAGGAAAACTGTTCTGTGGTCAGAATCAAAATAATTTTTTTTTTTGGAAATCATGGGCACCACATCATCCAGACTAAAGAGGAGAGGGATCATCCGGCTTGTTATCAGCGCTCAGTTGAAAAAGCTGCATCTCTGATGCTATGGTCATGCATTAGTGCCTGTGGAATGGGCAGCTTGCATTTTTGGAAAGGTTCCATCAACACTGAACTGTATATAGAGGTTAAAGAGCAAAAACTGCTTCCATCTAAAAAACATCCTTTTTTTAGAGTGGCCTTGCATATATGAGCACGACAATGCTAACTGCATCCTGCATCTATTACAATAGCATGACTTTGTTGTAGAAGAGTGCGGGGGCTGAACTGACCTGCTGAAAAACATGTGGCACATCATGAAGTGAAAAATACAATAAAGAAAACCCAGAACTGTGCAGCTAGAATCCTGTGCCAGACACATATGGGAGAACTTTCCTCTCCCAGAACTTCAGCAACTGGTCTCCTCAGGTACCAGATGTATACAGACAGAAGACTTGATGTTACACAGCGGTAAATATGGACCTGTGCCAACTTTTTAAAACATGCTGTAGCCATCAAATTCAAAATGACCGTAGTTTTCCCTTAAAATGGTACATATTCTCAGTTGAAATATTTGATATGTTTTTGCTCTATTGTAAAGAGAATATGGAAGAGGGTTGTTTAACAAAAATAATCACATGTACATAAGTATCTCAAGTTTTTGTTTGTAGAATTTTAAGGAATGATAATAAATTCGATCCATTTTGGAATTAAAGGCTGTAACAATTTCCGGATGCACTGTAGATTTTGCACATTGCGACAACTTTTTTGTAATTATATGTAGCTGTGTATGTAAATAAATTGATAGAATTAACACTTTTTCATAATTATTGCTAAAAGTATTCAGAAAACAGGCAACAATCAATGCAAAGCTTCCGTTCTCAACCCTTTACATTTCACACAGGCAGGAGACTCACACTGATGACTCGAATTTGGCAGCCACCTTCCCCAGGATGCGACAGCTGGCCAGCCGGGACGCTACGGACTGCGAAAGCTGAGCTTTTGATACCAGTGGGCTCAGGATCTGCAAACATGATCACACAACACCAGCGTCACGTCTGAGAGGATCACTTCAGTGTTCTACATTCAGCTACATGTGCGAGCGAGTTCTCGTTACCTCCTGTCTGATGGTTTCTTTTGGTAACGCATCAATCGCTGATAACAAAGTCTCAAGCCAAGCACTGCTGACCACTGTGGGGAAAAGAACAAGCAGAAGAAGAAGAAGAAGGAGAAGAAGAAAGATCAGGTTTTGCATGGGATTCAGGGGAAGGAACAGAACTAATGTCTTAGTGGATCAACATATGAATAAATGCATTCGGTTCGTGGCGTATGCCATAAATGTGAGGGCTTGGAGTTTGATCTGAAGCCGAACAAACTCCAGACAACACATGCTGTAGGATTGGACAACGAGGTGTCAATCAGTCTGACTGAATAAAAAAAAAAGCCAAGTCACTTTTACTGAAAAACCATCCTTGTTCCACATCTAGAATGTAGAAACTAAAAGGTCACCTGACCCCTTGCCAGTGATATTTAATCCGATATTAGTGTCTGTGTTTGAGAAGCTCTTTGACCTGTGTCCCTGTGGTCTAAGTTGAGGAGGACGATCTGAAGGATGGAGTGAGTGTGAGTCTGGATGAGGACGATGTCGTCCTGCAGGACGGTGAGGAAAGAGCCTGCTGCAGCGAGCTGCATGTCCGCACCGGCCACGTGCAGCACTTCCTGTGAAGGGAGCAGAGACACGGATCTGGCTGTGAACCTATGTTTAGACATGTCACCTTGGCTTATTGCTAGGAGACGCTTTGTATATGTGTGTGTGTGTGTGTGTGTGTGTGTGTGTGTGTGTGTGTGTGTGTGTGTGTGAGAGTGTGTGTGATATCATATGAGTGGATCATGTTCTGATTGTCGAGAAGAATGTAAGGCAGGTAGGATTTGTCTCTACCCTGACTTTTGGCACCACTCGTCTGAAGGTCTCAGCTGGGTTCTGACGCACCAGGTTTGGCAGGTTGACGATCACGCTGGCTCGCTGGACGTCCTGCCCAGAGCTGAACACAACCACAAACAACAACCAGTTTATACAAAATGCGGACTGGGTGTCACAAAAAAGTGGGAAAAAAAACATTTGCAACAATTAAAAATTGTTAAATGTGTAGAAAAACTATTAAAAAAGTCATACAGTAGATTTAAAATTGTCACTTTTGAAGATCTAACTAGCTTCTACCACTTCTCTTCAAATGAATGCTTGTCAGACTCTAGTGAGGGGAAGATCGGATCATTTAAGTGACTTGATTCTTTGAATCTCGGTCATCAAAATGAACGAATCTTTTGTCACGTGACTCCCATGCAGTAAGACACTATGCAGTTATATGTACATATATAAATTATTGGACATATAACTGCATAGTGTCTTACTGCATGGGAGTCACGTGACAAAAGAACAAACGATTCGGACCAGATGGGTGGAGAGATGAACTACTCAATTCTGTTTTCTGTACATAATTTACTGAGATTTTACGATGCTTTTGCTCGTGCAGTAAAAAATGAATGAATCACTCTTTGAGACGACTCGTTCTTATGAGTCCCATTAAAGAACGAATGAATTGTTGCCTCCCACGATCCCAAGGTCTTGTTTGAGGCAAGCAACTGAACCTAGATCTAATCAATTTCTCCCAACTAAGTGTATCCTTGAAGCATAAAACAATTCTAGTGTAAGACTGGGAGAGGGAAAGTGGAATGGAGAACCAGGATCAGAAGCAGAGATTTAAAAATATGTGTGCACCACAGTGTTTCCAAAAAGAAGTCTACAACAAGAAACAAAAGATGCTCCAGACCACCAGAGGGCAAACTGTCAATATTCAGATCTTCTTCTTCTGAATTCTGACTCTAAGATTCCTAGCCATACAGTATCTCACAAAAGTGAGTACACCCCTCTAAAATATATTCAAGTTTTATTTCTATAGTATTGTCCCTTGAGAAGATATTTTAAAATGGTTGCTGAAATCTGAGGGGTGTACTTACCTTTGTGAGATATTGTATGTAACTAGCATCTAAACCACCATTTATTAGCAATCAATTTGCTTTAGCAACCTGTGCACATACACTATACAGTCTGTGGTTCTTCCGCAGTTCCTCCCTCAGTGGTTCCTCCCCAAACTGTTAGCACAAAGTTGGTGGCACACAATTGAGAAGGACATCTTTGGATGCTTTTGGTAGCCAAAAATGTTCCCTTCCCTTGAACTAGGAGACCCAAACCTGTGACAATTGTGATTAAAGCCAGGTTGAAAGGTGTGGAAAATCTCCTGCTATGAAGCTTCAACCCTACTGAACACCTTTGGGATGGATAAAGCTCCACAAAATCTTCACAAAATCTAGTGAAACATCTTCAAAGATCAATGAAGGTTATTATAGCGTCAAATGAAGACTTAATGTGGATTAAGATGTTCAGAAAGAAGCACATTTTGTGTACATTTTGGACTTGATAATTCCAAGCTCTTGTGCTTCCTATGTTTCCTCACTGCTATTTCCTGCTGAGGCTTTTGTTGCCTTTGCCCCTGCAGGGTGTCCTGTAGTGTTCTTTGTTAGCAGAAGGTTATTTAATAACTAGGAATGAGACGTGCCAGTTGCCAGGTCTGTCAGAGAAGGGAGGAGGTCATGTGGTCATGGTGGGTGAACCTTCTCAATACTATCTAACTGTAATGGTACGGTTTCAGTTTATGGACTAGTGAACAGGGGCAGGAGGGACGGGGCAGAACCGCCGGCATCTAATAAGTGACTTAATTAAATATAAACACCAGGTGATTAGTGACCTGATCTTACTCTCACAGCATTTTTTACAAATATGGCATTTGGTGGTCACCTTTATCCAAACAATAATCTCATTGATCCGACTGAGGGTTAAGAGCCGTGCTCAAGGGCCCAACAGTTGCAGCTTAGTGGTGCTAGGATTTGAACTCATGACCTTTCGATCCAAAGTCAAACATTTCAACATCTGAAGTAAAACTCCCAGTTTTTCTGCATATGGACGAGTCAGAAAGTAAAACGAGACCAGAGATGGGTTTGTAATGAGGTTGGGTGAGGAAAAGAAGCAGAACCAATCCCATACTATCCCTGTATATCGTGGTATAAATCCCAGGGTTATAAAAATGCCCTTGTTTTATTTCACCTGATCGCTTATAACAGCATAATGACTAATTATGAGTTTTCTCTGTGTGTAAAATCCGCAGTGTCAGAAATTTGTAAGTGTTTAGGAAAGAGGGGTTTAAACATAACTATAAACTGCTGTAGTATGATAGAACTTTGCTGTTATATGAATCAAACTTAGAGGTCGACTGATTTCGATACTGATTTTGGCCCATTAATCAGCTCCGATACCTAATTGCTGGAACTATCGGCAAAAATCCATACCAATAGTTTTTCCGGGTTGCATTACACAGTATGAGAGCGGCCTCTAGAGGTAAATCACTGACACCACATGCTATTTATTTGAAGTGTTTGTTTTATTAGTTTCGGATGTAACTGTTTTAGTTATTTGGAGTGTTACTTTTTGTTTCATTTTGAATGCATATCTTTTATTTTCCTTAATATTTATTAGTATAATTAATATTTATTTCATTTAGCACAATTTCCCGATTCAGTACTATTTTACATGGTGTTTTATGTTTGTTGGTTGTTTTTATCAAGTAACTGTTTAAAAAACTTTAGAATAATTAATTGGTTATCGCCAAGTACGATACAATCTAGCTTTCGGAATCGCTAAAATCGGTCGACCTCGAATTTAACCATCATCAAGATGCTCACAGTATCTCCTCATCAGACCACCCTGATCTTTATGATCTCTAGTCAGCAGACCTACTGGACATGCAAATCCTGCACCAGTCTGATCATGGAAACACTGTGTTTATTTAAATTGAGCTGTAAAAGATCTACATCATCTCTCCACAGCTCTAACAAGCATCTCTGTCTCCTATGTGTCATCTCACAGGTTTCCTGGCAGCCTGCTTTGAACCTCCAACTGACAGCCAGCAGTGGCAATTAAACTGTGGTGAGAACTAGTTTTCTGCCCGAGGGAGCCGAGGTGTGGAATGTCTACGAAATGAAATTAGCACAGGCGGATGCAGGCTATGTAGCTTAATAGGTTAAAGAGAACCATGGAGATCTGGCAAAAAGATTGGGATTGTTTGCTTATATATATATATATATATATATATATATATATATATATATATATATATATATATATATATATATATATAAAACATACATACATACATACATACATAAATATATATATATTAGTGCTGGGCAAGACTAATATTTTGAATCACGATTAATCGCACATTTATAGGCAAAATTCAATAATGAATTCAAAAGTAGTTTATAGCGCACCTTTATTTTAAATGTACTGCTAAATTAAAGAGAGTGCAATAATATTTGTTGTGCAAACACTTTAACGCCAGTATTTCCTTTACACAGTAACAGTTAAATAAAATATTTTGTGTAAATCTCAACTTAAACAACACAAATATTAAACTAAAGCTTATTGATTTTACCAGGGCATTAATGTTTTATCATGTTTGTTATAAAAACAAATTACACAGAACCTCAAGCAACAACCATAACAATATAACCGTATTTTTCGGACTATAAGCCGCTACTTTTTTCCCACATAATCCTCAGTCTTGCACACATGCAGTAATAGCAGAAAAACGCGGCGCCAGGCTATTCCCAAAATGCCGCTCTGCTCCTAAAGGAAGCGCAACATATTTCACCCGTTACACCGAAAAACAAAACAAACAAAATAAAAAAAGTTTACAGCTCGGATTTACTGTGCGGGTCTGTGAAGTCCATGTTTATGACATGTCTCAGTTAAAAAAAAGTACCAGAAAACACTTTCAGTGCAGTTTGTCAATTCCTTTCTACAGTGTGTATTGCATTTAAGTGATATTTCAGACTGGAAGAACTGGAAGAAGAGTGATAAGAAAATTTAACTTTGCAGTGGTTACAAATAACTTTGTTTCGGTATATTTCTCCAAGATTGTTTATGCGCCAGTTCTTTTATTGTCTTTTTCTATTATTATCTTCTATAAGTGAGATCAAACTGTCGCAGCAGTAGATAAGCTCATGTGTTTTGTTTCCAACAGCAAGTTTGACAAGCTGATTATAGAACACTGGGCTTTAACACGGCGCTCCATGTGTGTGTCATGTAGGCTTTCGCTAATCTCTGCAGTGTAAACACACACTTTTTTCATCCAACTATTATTCAACGTGAAATTATAACTGAAACGTGAGACGAAAACTCTGTAAGTACATTCTGTTCAGTAATATGCAGGTGCATGAAATCCGAGGCTGGTCAACTGCGAGCAGGTACAACATTACAACAGGTACACAGAGAGATACAACATTCTCTCAAACGAACGGTAACGAAGAAAAAACCAAAGCCAGCAGGGATTTGAACAGAGTTGCAGGACGACATGAAAGCAGCAGGGATAGCAGTACCATACAACATCCTGCATCACAATCATCTCAGTTCTCAGCATTTTACAGCACAGTGAGATTCTTTCCACGCATGTCCCAGCGATATTAGGAAGCTGGGGTCAGAGCACAGGGTCAGCCATGATACATTGCCCCTGGAGCCCAAAGAGTTAAGGGCCTTACTCAAGGGCCCAACAGTGGCAGCAAAACTGACAAAACAGATGCAGAGATGCACTTTAGAGTGATTAGATACAAAGATCAGGACAAGAGCTCTTTAGCAAATAAAGAAACACGAACGCTGTAAATACAATGAAGCACGGTGGTGGAAGCATCAGGATACAGATCTTTGCTAAAATGAACTGAGGAGTGACACGTCAGTAAAGCAATTTCTTAATAATATCTTAATAAATCTTTCAACAAGATAATGATTCCAAATACTGTACACCAAGACACAATATCTCAGGTCCTGAATAATGAGTCTTCAGTTAAATTTAGGGTAATGATATGGGTTTGGGGGTCAGACAGCTCTTTTTCACTGTCTGATGGCAAAATCTGAGAAACTTAGGAAAAGTTACTTCAAATAAGCCATAAGACTTCTCAATGCGAGCATGCCAATCTCTACTAAAGATCCCATAAGTCTTCATTCTGCATCTGCACACTGCATTCGTATAATCACTGCTACTGTTTTTAGTCTGTTAGACTTCATTTCATTTTCACTTTATCCTTATCGTTATATATTTTCTCATACCTTCTCTTTTTCTTTCTTTTCCTCATATTATATTTTACAGTGGCGGGCCGTGTATTTGGTACCTGGGCCTTCAGTGAGGACGTACCCGACATAATCCACCTCTTAATACCACCACATCACGTCTCAATTATAGAAACCATCAATACAATAATGTAATATAACAACACGTGGCATTACAGAGAGACGTTTCAAATATGAAGTGTGAAAACCATTTTACTAAAGCAAGAAACCCAGTTAAGACTCCAAACCTCTACACTACAACCACAACTGTGCACCTACAACATCTGGAGCAATATTTGTGTAATAACATGACAAAAACATTAAAATGTAAATAAAACACAACCTACTCACCAGAGATGCAGACTCATAATGTGCAGCGCCCCCCAGAGGCCGTAATCCAGTGGTACCGTACTTGTATTCACTGGTCTGGAAGTGGTGAACAAACCCTTTCCCAGGATGAGACACGTTAGCTAGTGTCATGGTTTACTGACCTCCTCACCATGTCTAGCTTTTCTTCAAAATTTATTTTTAAGTGTGTCTGAGGCCAAATCAATTTCTCTTCCTCCATAGGTATAATTATACACGTTTTGCCAGTCGAACTTGGCTGTAACAGTTTCCCTCTGACCAACCAATCAGAGGACGGAAAAATGCTGACGCTATTTTGGGCCAGCTAGCTGCCCTGTGAGGAGAATATGAAATCTGACTGGTTTAAGAAACAGAGCTATTTCTTAAGGAGACGATGGTAAAAAGTCCAGCAGTACTGACTATGAAGGCTCTGGGCAGATTAGATTGACATGGCAGCACATAGAGGCTGAAATCTGATTGGACAAAAAAAATCTACCATCCACATACACGTACTGGAAGCAGTGCAGCCGAGAGAAACACTACGAAATGAAGAGAAGAAACTGTTGGGAATAAATTATTACAAATTCATGGAACAAATATTAGAATTTAGGTTGTAAATGTAGGCCAGTGCTTCTGATAGTGTTTAGACCAGCAGAGAAGGTTTACTGCCCCTGACTGCACACCACTGATATTTTATAAACCCTTTTACTTAATGCACAATTTCTGATTTCTGAATGAAATCGGGGTTTCCTTTCACTGTATTCTGCATATAACTGTGTCTGAATCTTGAAGACGATTTGAGGTATATTTTCCTCACACGTTATGAATGCAGTGGTTTGTTCCTGTTTAAAGTACTTTCTGACCCGTTGTGCTACATTAGAAACTAAACCGTCGAACTATCCCACCAGAACAGAGACAAAATCAAGAAAAACAATAATATTTCCAGAATGCAAATACTATCATATAACAATATGGGAAACTTGACTCTTCCAGAAGTAGGTGGTTCTCAAACTGTTCCCACAGAGTTGGAGGCACACAGCTGTAAAGGACATCTCTAGATCCAGGAGCATGAAATGATCCCTTCACTTGACTCCACAAACACTCCAAAATCTAGTGGAACATCTTCCCAGAAGAGTGGAGGCTCCTATAACAGTGAAACGAGGACTAAATGTATCACCGTGTCTAAATGTTCTGGGTTAACGGCTATCTGCTAAAAGTATAATTAAATCTTGTAATCAGATCACAGCCTTCTAACTTTAATCAGCCGAAATCCTCCACCGGATAGAGATGGATGGTGACTGAAGCTGGAGCTGTGAGTCTCGGTGTCAGTGACCCGCAGGAATAAAGAACATTTTCTTTTAGAAGTCTGAGCATCATCTAGAGATGAGACGAGAGCAGCAGATAGGTTACTGAGCTAAAGACTTGAATGAAAGGTTGCTAGCTGGATTATACATGAGGCAGATACACGAGTGACGACCTCGGCGTTAGACACACTTGTTCTGATTACGTCTGTACAACAGTGTGTGCTGGAGAACCAGAACCAGACATACAGTATAACACCAATCTTATCATCTAAAAAAAAACGAGAAATATATGCAAAAAATGTCTATAAATATATTTTAAAAAGGTCTGTAATTACATTCAGGACATGTGTTGATGTGAAAGCCATTTACTGTCAAAAAAGTCAAACTAAAATAAAACAAAAATAAATACTAATATGAATTAACTAAAATAAAAATGTACAAAAATCCTCATTTATTGTTTCTTTTCAGATAAGAAATAAATGAAATAATAATAAAAAAATACTTAAATACTTAAATGTATACAATTATTTAATTCTGTTAAGCTCAAAGTTCAGCAGAATATTTTATTATTTTTTATATTTAATATTTTATAGAATACATTAAAATATACATTAAACAAAGATTAAAAAGAGTGGAAGAAGAAGAAGAAGAAGAAGAATTCAAGAATTTTACATTTATTTATTTATATTTATTTATATTTATTTAAATGTGTTTACATTATAGTTTTTAACTCCTGTATTTTCCACGTATATTTTCGGACGTCCTCATGGTTCAGGTTTGTTTTGAGCTGCTGAGGTTTGGATTATTGGACTTAAATTCGAACAAGAACTCAGTAGTAAATGTAATGACAGATATTTTTCGTGGCTGTGGAGGTCAGTGCTCTGAGGAACGATGTAAGGGTAAGATCTGGGGAAATGTGGATTAACACACTCCTGATGGTGATAATGATGACGATGATGACGATGATGATGAACAAAGACAATAAAAACAGAGTAATGCAGCTCAGACCGGTTTTCATAACCCTGGTGTGTGTGTGTGTGTGTGTGTGTGTGTGTGTGTGTGTGTGTGTGTGTGTGTGTGTGTTTACCTGAGGAGGTAGACCGCTCGCTCGATATCATTCAGATCTTCATCTACAGTTAACTTCTCAATCTCCTCTGCCGTCTGGAATGACCCACAGAAATATAACACACACACACACACACACACACACACACACACACACACACACACACACACACACACCACACACACATAATGGTTTGAGATTGGAAATAGATTTGAAAAAGAATTTACCCTTACAACATATTTTATTTTGGAACATGCATTTAAACTGGGCATGTCCTATATACACACACACATATACACATACACTGATCACATTCATAACATCAGAACATTCTGAGTGATGAAGTGAAGAACACTGATGATCTCTTCATCATGGCACCTGTTAGTGGGTGGATTTATTCATTAGTGAACATTTTGTCCTTAAAGTTGATGTTAGAAGAAGGAAAAATGGGCGAGCGTAAGGATTTAAGGGAGTTTGACTAATTGTGACGTCTAGACGTCTGGGTCACAGCGTCTCCAACACTGCAGCTCTTGTGGGATGTTCCTGGTCTGCAGTGGTCAGTATCTATCAAAAGTGCTCTAAGGAGGGAACAGTGGTGAACCGGCGACAGGGTTGTGGGGGACGAGGATCAGTGAAGGTTGGCCTGTGTGGTTCCGATCCAACAGACGAGCTCCTGTAGCTCAAACTTCTGAAGAAGTTCATGCTGTTAAAGTTCAATGGATCAGAACTGTTTTAGCAGCAAAAGGAGACCAACACAATATTAGACAGGTGGTCATAATGTTATGTATATCAGATATATGGCAATATCGTTTATTACTCCAGGTTTCAGTATCACTACTGATATCAGATGATTCTCCAGGTTTCAGTATCAGTACTGATATCAGTTTATTACTCCAGGTTTCAGTATCAGTACTGATATCAGATGATTCTCCAGGTTTCAGTATCAGTACTGATATCAGATGATTCTCCAGGTTTCAGTATCAGTACTGATATCAGATGATTCTCCAGGTTTCAGTATCAGTACTGATATCAGATGATTCTCCAGGTGTTAGTATCAGTACTGATATCAGATGATTCTCCAGGTGTTAGTATCAGTACTGATATCAGATGATTCTCCAGGTGTTCAGTATCAGTACTGATATCAGATGATTCTCCAGGTGTTAGTATCAGTACTGATATCAGATGATTCTCCAGGTTTCAGTATCAGTACTGATATCAGATGATTCTCCAGGTTTCAGTATCAGTACCAGAAGTGTGGTATCATGTCATCTCTGGTATAAATAATACCCAGAAGTCCAGGTGGTGGATTTACTGCTCTTCCAGATGACTCAGCCGAATATGTGAGGGGGATTTTCATGCGAGGATGGTGAGGATGTGAGGATGCGAAACACGATGGACTGCGGGGGAAGAAAGAAAGAGAGAGATATAGAGAGAGAAAAAGAGAGAGAGAAAGGAGTGCGTGGGCCGGCGAGCCGCGGGGGCGGAGAGTCTATTACTCCAGGGCTTCTCTCATTAGCTGAGGCACTTCGGTCATGGAACCTCCTTCCCAAAAAAGGGATGCTCAGACAACCCCTGCACCTCCTCTTCCTCCTCCTCCTCCTCCTCTCCGTCATCATCGTTCTTCTCCTCCTCCATTTGCATACGTATTACGAATTCCTCCTCGCTCAGTTCCGCCACGGGGCTATCTCATAAACGCCCGGGAGCCGGCGCGAGGTCTGAGAGGACGTCTGAGGTTCTGGGTTCGACCTGAAAGCTGGAGGGATGTGAGGAGGAGCGGCAGCGGTGATGCGCAAAGCTGTCAGAAAGTGCGTCACACGGTGAAGCCGTGTGGGCAACCCCCATGCCATCCTGACTCTCCAGAACATGCAGTCATCACATCACATCACATCACACACACACACACACGTATCTCCTGTGCTAGACGAGCATGAATAAAGTACATGATGATGTATATATATATATAGAAGGAGAACATGGAGGAATACCTTCAGACTCCTGCGAATGGGTCTCTCAATAAACGACAGGTCCTGCAGGTCATCTATCTGTCCAAACACCCCGGACTGGCTCAGGGTCATCTTGCTGATGAACATCTGCTCTGTTTTTAACGTCACCTTCTTCCTTTCTCACACCTTGGGCATCTTCTCCGAGCTCCTCCAGTCGAAACGATAAATTCTTTTCCTCCCACGGCCGAAAATACAAACTCCTTCAGGTTAAACAGAAACTTTCACACACATGACTGGAAAAAAAAAAGACTAATTATTGCATTCTCGCTCATATCTCAAGCCTGGAACAGGAATTCCTTCAGAAGGAAGAGCAGATGATCGGTGAACTTCGGATGATGATGATGATGATAATTGGAGGTTGCTTTTCCATTGCACCAGGCGGAGAATCCTCATGGAAAGGTTCTGATGTTCAGATCTGGCCCATCCTCTCATTTCTAGGTGTGAACTCTAGATGATGGACTGATAGATGGATCACCTCCTGGTGATAACTAGTTATCTCACCTAGATAGATAGCAGTTACACATAGAAACTGCACGAGCACCGAAGCGAACACGTCACGCGGCGGCCGCAAAAAAAAAAAAAAAACGCCCGAATAGTATTGACGTGAGTCTGATCTGGTGTCTAATCTGGTGTCTGATCTGGTGTCCTCCCACGTCCTGAAGAAAGACGGCGGAATCCGCGGTTTGCTGTTTCTTCCTTTATTATTGTTATTATTATTTTTTTCCCCCAGCGTCGATAATCTCCGAACATGAGCACGCGCGCGGCGGCGGCAGCCCACTCGCTTCAAACGCACTGCACCAACTGTAGCCGTCTCCATGGAGACCGCATGCCACAGGAGCGCGCGGGCGCGCGCGTGCGGAGCGGAGCGGAGCGGGTCGGGTCGGTGCGGCTCTCGCGCGTCACACGGGCCGGCCGCGGCGTCCTCGCGCTCGCCTTCCGTCACCGCGACGGCGTCATCGCCCGGTCGGCGCGCGCTCGTGCGTGTTTGCCGGTGCGGGTGCGCGTGTCACTGGAACGCCAAACACTCAGGCGCGCGAGCGCGCGCGCGCACACTTTCTTTCTCGCACAAACACACACAAGTCAAAACACAAACGAAGGCGTATCTCGCGATCTTGTTAATCCTTATAAGGAAAAGTGGGCGTGTCTTCAAGGCAACGCACAGGGGAAAAAAAGAGATGCCCCAGTGTGGGCGTGTCAATCACAACGCCATATAAGGAAGTCACTAAATGACCATATATGGTAAAAGGAAGCAGCTTTGATAAAGTATCTAAAAGTAGAGTGCATTATTATTTTAGATTTCTTTCTTTTATTCATTTTTAAAACAATTTGAATGAAACAGATTAAATAAATTAAATAAATGGAAAAAGTGTGTGTGTGTGTGTGTGTGTGTGTGTGTGTGTGTGTGTGTGTGTGTGTGTTTAATATTTAATTTTCTAAATGTATGTTCTACTTAACTGTTCTTATTTCAGCATATTTTAACATTTCTTTCCTTCTTTATTCATTCACTTCTTCAATATGTGGAAATGTCAGGATTTTCTAGATAAATTCTAGAAGCGGTACGTAAAGTGTTAATGAATTCACACTGCTAGCACACAACGCGCTACAAATCGTATTTCCGGGACGGAGCGAGCAGTCTGTTTTTTTAATAATACTGCCATTATTGTGTTTATTCTCAAGTTTAATAATATTTAAAAAATTTGCTGAAAGTGCAAGACTGAGACAAAATATATTTTTCATGTTTCTGGGGAAACTCAGACTGTACATATTTTCCGCACGTAAAAAAGATTGCATTCGGCATCCCTGTTCTGAAAAAGCCACGATTTTTAAGTTCCACCCACCACTCCACATCACCCAGGAACTGTGGGTCTGTGCAAAAGTATTGACACCCCTGTCTCCACTGCATGTATGAAAAGGGGACATTCATCTCATCTTTCATAAAAAAATCTAAAACTGTATATAATATTACAATAAAATAAAAAACCTTATATATATAAATATATAATGTATGATATTAAATAATAGAGCATATAAATATACATATAAATCAAATATTTAAAAAAGTACACAAAACTTAACCTACAAATATAAAAACATATACACATATATATACACATATATATATATGTTTTTTTATTTTATTGTGATATTATATACAGTTAAAAAAATTTTTATGAACACTACAGTCACACTGGGTTGGGCCTCAACTGGCTGTTAAAACAGTCTCAGTTCTTAATTCCAGAATTCCAGAAGTTACTGGTCTTGAAGATCTGACTCCATGTTGAAATGATCACTTGACACAATTTTTAGATGATTTTTAAGGTGCCCGCTTATACCATGAATCTCGTGATGTTCCCCATCCCAAACATGCTCTTGAAAGGCCTGTGAAGGACACTGAACTTACTGTCAGGCTTCTCCTTAATTTAAAATCACTGGCTGGTGCTGTGGATTTTCTCCACATGAACAGATTACAGATCCATGACGTTCCTGTGAAGAACCGTGAAGATAGATTTTTTCTTGGATTTGGAAATATAAAAAAGATTAAAAAAAAAATGTCAGCAATAATAATGAAATTATAATGAATGAAGATTTGGTGCCACCCAAATGAAGATTGGTTCCTGTAGAGTCTGGTTCCTCTCAAGGTTTCAGGGAGTGCTTCCTTGCCATTGGTACCGTCATTAGGGTTAAAGCGATAGGGACTGCTTCCTGACATCTATTTTTCCTGTAAAGCCTCTTTGGTACAGTGTTTAATGTAAAAAGTGCTGTGGCTTTGGATTGAATTTGAAAGCTACAGTAGTTACAGTCAGTAAATAACTTCTCATGTGTAGAGAATCTGATGAGTCTGAAGACACTCTGAAGTTATTTATAGTCGTCTCTGGAAGTCTCGTGTGTTCAGCAGGGTCCGATGGCATGTTGTGAACCAGGCTGAGGTTTGGGGGGCTCCTGACTTGATCCCCTGCTCCTGACTGGAACCCCTCCAGCCAGAACACCTGAGTCATCATTCTGTGTGTCACTGAATCCCTGACACAAATATTCCACAACCATCATGTCCACAGGTCCATGGTGCAGAAGACAGAGACGAGGCGGATCACACGGCACGCTTTTACAGCAAACCTGCAGCCCAGAATGGCAGGTGGAGTTCGACCAGGTAGGACGTTCTCCCAGCATGCTCTGCTTTACTTCTATACACAACACTGTGCCAAACAGTCGGTAATTTTCTGTAATTCACCTGCTCAATACGAACTCAGAATCCAGCTTCAGTGTGTGTGTGTGTGTGATTTGCTTGCTACCTTAATACATCGCACTATCATCCATTATTTACACGTGTAACATCAAAAGTCCAGGTTTCACTTAAACACCGTTCGTATTTCAAATACCTTTTCTTATAGATAAAACACCGTCCCTGCTGAAATACATACACACTTCAAATAAATCATTTAAACAACCCAAAAAAAGAGAATATTATATAATTTACATAGGTGTGTGTGCGGTTAGTCGGTATTTTGCTTTGCTTTGAAGTTTATTGATACTTAATTATTTTGTAAATTTCTTTATATAAATGACAGAATATTATATGATAGACAGCACTGTCAGGTTCATGATCCACCAATTCTCCCAACAGGTGCTGATGATCATCAATTTCATCTGTAGGTTGAAACCCAGTCATTAAGTGTAAACAGAAACAGGAGGATCTGTAGGAGCTTCAGTCTGGGAAAGACACCAACAAACTCTGCTAGTAAGGTGAGGTTTGTGCCACAGGTCCTACACCATGGCAAGACTGAGCACAGCAACATGACTCAAAGTAGTTCTACTGCATCAGCAAGGTCTCTCCCAGGCAAAGATCTCAAAGCAGACTGGGCTTTCAAAATGTTTTAATGCTCTTTAAGCTATTTTGAGGAAGCAGAGAGAAACTTGCGATATTAAGGACGCTGTGGGCCGCCAAGGAAACGTGATGTAGCGGATGAAAGACACATAGTTTTCAGGTTTCAGTGCAATCAGCAAGGACCTGGAGAAAACTAGGTGGACCTATCTACTGTCTGGAGAAGTCTGTTGAGAAGTGGTGTTCAGAGAAGGATTGCAATCAAAAAGCCAAATCTCAGACATGAAAACACGGTGCAGAGACTCAAAATATGAAAATACACATGAAAACAGGAGGAACATGAGGAACTGGAAGAAAAAGTTCAGCAGATCCTCTGGACTGATAAATCAATGATGGTGATGGTGGAGATGATGATTGTGATAATTATGATGATGTGATTATGATGGTAATGATAATGATGGTGATGGTGATGGTGATGATGATGATGATGATGGTGATGATGATGATGGTGATGATGATGATTATAGTGATGGTCACTATGGTGGTAAACGTAATGAAGATGATGAAGATGAATGAAGTTGGAGATAGCAACAATGATAATGGAGATGATGATTGTGATGATGATGATGATGATGATCTTCATGATGGTGATGAGGGGGAGGACAGTAATGACATTTATGATGAAAGTATTTGCAATAAAAGAAATAGAAGAGGAAGAAGAAGGCAATGATGATGATGAAAATGATGATGACAATGATAGGGATGAAGATGATGATAATGATGATGTTAATGATGGTGACAATAGCTAAGATGTTGATGATGATGATGATGATGATGATGATGGTGATGAAGATGATGTATGTATAATCACGCTAATACTTTTGCATCCTCTTGTCACTGTAATTGAAGCAGGACAGAAGATCTCCTCCAGTGATTGATAGAGAGGATGAGCTCAACCAGCATCAGTGAGCAGGAGTGTGTGACATGGAGAACTCTTCATGGCCTCCAAGTCATCTCCCTCACGCCTGCTGAGTACCTAGAATAAAAAAAATACCTTTGATGATATCCTTCATCAAACTCCAATGTGAACTCTGACCTGTGATTGACAGGACTGAGGACCAGCTGCTGTCGGCTGTGTGTGGTGGAGACGTGAGGAAAGTCAGAAATATTCTTGATGGTGAGAAATCTCCGAGGGATCTCTTGAGGGCAGACGCAGATGGCTGGACCGTGATCCACGAGGCGAGTTATTATGGAAAAGCGGAGTGTCTGAAGCTGCTGCTTACAGGTCAGGATGAGTTCAGCAAGTCAAATAAAAACATCATCACGTTTCATCACGTCTTTTTTTGCTCTTCACTTTTCCAGCTGTTCCTGACATGATTAACTCTCAAACCCGTAAACACCAGACTCCTCTGATCCTCGCTGTGTCCCGGGAGCATTTCCTCTGTGTGGAGTATCTTCTGGAGAAAGGGGCAGATCCCAAAATTCCCACTGTAACCAATGAGACACCTCTGTATGAAGGTGAATTTAATCATGATATTTTACAATATTTTTATATTTATTTAAATTTTTTGTATTCAAATAAAGAGAATTGTTCTTGTTCTTTTTGTTGTCAGATTGTTTTAAAGTATATTTCAAGTATATTACAGTACAGTAATACTGAACACTGTAGAATACTGAACACATCCAAACTATGAAAGAAACATGTATGAAATGATGTTTCTTCAAAGTAGCCACCTTTAGCTTTGATGAGCACCTGCAATGGTTTTCAAACAATCTTCTGCAGTTCCCAGAGGTGTTGAGCGCATGTTTGCTGCTCTTCCTTCACTCTTCATTACAACTCATGGTAGACCATCTCACCTGGATTTAGGTAGGGTGATTGTAGAGGCCAGGTGATCTGATACATCACTCCATCACTCTCCATCTTGACCGAAGGAATCTTACGGAACCTACAGGTGTGTTTTGGGTCATTGTCTTGTAGGAAAACCAGTGATGGTCCCAATTGTTGACCTCAATTTTGACTAAATCACTTTTAGGTGTCACCAGCTAAGCACCTCCACACCTTCACATCTCCTCCTTCATGCTACAGTGGAAAGCACACACCAAGAAAATATCTGTTTACCCTCTGTAAGTCTAACAAATCTTAAATCTGGACTTTTCTGACCAAAAACAGTGTTTCACTGATCTTTGAATAGATCATTGTGATTCTTGGCGCAAACCAGTCTCATCTGCTTGTTGTTTTTCTGAAGTAATGCTTTCTTTGATCAAATTTGACCATAAAGGTCTGACTCACACAGTCTCCTCTGAACAGTGCATGTTAAAATACAGTATGTCGGCAAATTGAATAAAAGTGTTTATGGAATTTAGTGTTTTGTTAGGCTGATAATTCTTGAGAGAAGAAGTGACCATCTGTGAGCAACAGTATGGTTTCATGCAGAAACAGCACCACAGACGCATTATTTGCTTTGAGAATGTTGATGGAGAAGTATAGAGAAGGTCAGAAGGAGTTGCATTGTGTGTTTGTGGATTTAGAGAAAGCGTACGACAGGGTGGAGAGAGGAGTTGTGGTATTGTATGAGGAAGTCTGGTGTGTCAGAGAAGTATGTGAGGGTGGTGCAGGACATGTATGAGGACAGTGTGACAGCAGTGAAGTGTGCAGTAGGAACGACAGACTGGTTCAAGGTGGAGGTTGGACTGCATCAAGGAACATGTATGAAATCTGTACCTGAGCCATTTTTGGAGTTAGAGACAAAGCAAGGGAAGCGAGATTGAAATGGTTTGGACATGTTTAGAGGAGGGACATAGTGTATATCAGTAGGAGAATGCTGAGGATGGAGCCACCAGGAAGGAGAAAAAGAGGAAGGCCAAGAAGGAGGTTTATGGATGTGGTTATTGAAGACATGCAGGTAGTTGGGTTGAAAGAGGCAGATGTAGACAACAGGGGGGTATGGAGACAGATGATCCACTGTGGCGACCCCTAATGGGAGAAGCTGAAATAAGATGAAAAAGAAGAAGGAGTTACACTGGTAATTCTAATAAATTTATCTTCTGCAGCAGAGGTAGCTCCTGGTCTTTTTTCCTTGGCCAGTCCTGATGAGAGCATGTTTCGTCATAGTGTTTGATGGTTTTGAAATCTGTACTTGGAGATCCATTTAAAGTTCTTGAGATGTTCTTTTTTTGCCTTAACTGAGTGTGTCTTGCTATAATATGGATTTGTACATAAGTTGTAGTCTAAATGCCAACATTGTTGTAGTAGCACTAATAGTGCTTTTGACTCTATACTCACACTTTCCTCTGCACAAGACAAGTGATGGTTTAAAGCACATTAAGGAGCCAAGAGCACTCAAAAATGAACTCTTGGTAAGACTCTCCTATGACCTAAAACCCAATCCAGTTGATGACCTCATGAATCTGATGAGTTTCCAGAGCTGCATCAAAGCTGGATGGAGGTACTTTGGACAATCTGAAACATAAAATATTTTCTGGGTTCTTTAACTCGTTTCTGTTTACTACAGAATTCCAGACATGTTCTTTCACAGTTTGATTCTTCAATATTAATGTACAATGTAATAGAAATTAAGAAAAGTGATGAAAACGTGTATTTTTGTTTTCCATGCTCAGCGTGTGCTACAAGTAACGTTCGCATGGTCCATCTCCTGCTGAGACATGGAGCAGATGTCAATCAGAGATGTTTTGATGGATGGACAGCTCTGCACGAGTCAGTGTCTCAGGATGCTTTGGAGATCTGTGAGCTGTTAGTGGAACATGGAGCTAAGATCTTCTCACGGAACATCTACGGAGTCACTCCGCTGTTCCTTGCTGCTCAGTGTGGACACCTGGAGGTTCTTCACTTCCTTATCCACAGGGGTCAGTTCTTCACTCTGAAAACCAGTAACACCTGAGCAGTCCTGGATTCTGATTGGACAAAAGGCTTTGCATTATGGTTTCTATGTTAACAGTATCAATTGTTGATTGTTTTATTGTAACAGCGCTGTGTTGTGTTGTGTTGTGTTGTGTTGTGTTGTGTTGTGTTGTGTTGTGTTGTGTTGTGTTGTGTTGTGTTGTGTACTGGGGCAGGTGCTGATGTAAACACCGAGGCGCAAGACGGGGCCACGGCGTTGTACGAGGCCTGCAGGAATCATCACACACATGCTGTGGAGCTTCTTCTGTCTCATGGTGCTGATGCTAACAGACCAGGAAAGGACGGACTTTTACCTCTTCACATGGCAGCAAGACATGGAAACCATGGGTATAACGCCAACACTAATACCAACACCAACACAAACAGAAATAAACACAAACAAAAATACAAACACAAACAAAAACAAATAGAAACAATCAAACACAAACAGACACACACAAACATTTAAACACAAACAGACACTCAAACGAACAAAACACAAATAAAAACAAACAGAAACTCAAATAAACAGAAATAAACAGAAACACAAACAAACAGAAAAAAACCAAACAGAGACAGAAAGACTTTATCAGAGGAGGTGTTGTGTACAGATGTGCAGGTTGGTGATGGAGCTGATTGTGATTCTCAGGTGAACTGAATAATCCCAGATGTTTGATTGATTATATGACACATCAGCATCAGCATTAGAAGTTATTAGCGATAGTGTGTAATCGAGTGAACTGGAATGTAATGGAAATCAGTACTGTTTCATATTACCATTCTTCTGCCTCTTTTTCAGGATCATCTCCAAACTCCTCCCGATCACGGAAGCGAGTGTACTCCGACGCAGCGGCATTAGCCCCTTGCATCTCTCAGCCGAGAACGATGAGGACCACGCCTTGGAGCTCCTAATCCATGCTGGCTTTGATGTAAACTTCCTGCTTTCTCGGGCTCTTTCCTGCCTGTATGAAGACCGTCGCGTGTCGGTGCTGTACTTTGCTGTACATAACAGGAACCTAGAGGCTACCAGGATGCTCCTGGAGGCTGGTGCTGATCCAAACCTGGACCCATTCAATGTCTTGTTGCTGGCTGTGAGGCAGGGTGATGTCCACATGGCTACATTACTGCTGGAGCATGGAGCTAACGTTAACGCCTCACTCCCTACACGCCCCAGCAACTTTCCTGCCTGCCTGATGCTCAGCGTCTGGAACATGGCCATGATAAAATGCCTACTGGACCACGGCTGTGATGCAGGAGCATGTTTTCAGTGTGAGTATGGTGCTGAAGAGCATCCGACCTACAACAGGAGCCAGACGGAGACACTCCCATGTTTACAGGTACTGCATCATATATACTGTGAGATCATTCCACAACAGACTGTATATATAATCTACTGTTATCTACAACGACAACAACAACAACAACAACAACAAAACAGACTGTATATATATAATCTACTGTTATCTCCAACAACAACAACAACAACAACAATTACAACAAAACAGACTGTATATATAATCTACTGTTATCTCCAACAACAACAACAACAACAACAACAACAATGACAACAAAACAGACTGTATATATAATCAACTGTTATCCCCAACAACAACAACAACAACAACAACAACAACAACAACAACAACAACAACAACAAAACAGACTGTATATGTAATCAACTGTTATCTCCAACAACAACAACAACAACAACAAAACAGACTGTATATATATAATCAACTGTTATCTCCAACAACAACAACAACAACACCCTAACAAACTGTATATATAACTTACTCTTATCTTCCTCAACAACAATAAAAACAAACAGACCATATATATACCTTACTCTTATCTTCAACAACAACAACAACAACAACAACAACAACAAAACAGACTGTATATAATCTACTCTTATCTCCAACAACAACAACAACAACAACAACAACAACAACAAAACAAACTGTATATATAATCTACTGTTATCTCCAACAACAACAACAACACCATAACAAACTGTATATATACCTTACTCTTATCTTCAACAACAACAAAAAACAGACTATCTATATATATAATCCACTAGTATCTTCAACAACAATAATAACAACTCTTCAACAACAAACAACAGCACCAATAACAACAACAAACACAAAAACAAGAACAATGACAACAACAATAAAACAATAACAATAAAAACAACAACAAAAACAATAACCGTTAGAGTAAGGCTACCCCAGCAGTAGCTGCAGTGGTGATCCTCCTTCTCTCCTGCAGTTCTCTGTGATGTTCCTCCTGCTCTCCTGCTGTTCTGTGAGATGTTTCTCCTGTTCTTCTGCAGTTCTGTGAGATGTTTCTCCTGTTCTTCTGCAGTTCTGTGAGATGTTCTCAGCTCTCTCGGGCTGTGTCAGGACGGGACGTGTCATTGACCTGCTCCTGGATTATGTCTCTCAGGGAAAACTCTGCTCCAATCTCCAGAAACTGCTGGAACGGGACGAATCCTGGACGCAAATCAGAGATAAATCGAGTACGTACTGTGCGTGTGCATGAGATGACCACTGGGGCAAAACATTAAATAAATACATATACTCTATATATATTACAAGCTGAAAAGTTTACACCCCCACTAACGCTTAAAAGTAAAACATGATGAGACGTATCATTTCTCCTCCTCTTTAGTGCTTCCTCAGAGTCTCATGCACCTGTGCCGCGTCCAAATACGACAGTTCCTGGGAATAAATGGACTGAAGTGTCTCAGGAGCCTTCCAGGAAGATTAATCAGGTTCCTCAACCACGATGTGCAGGGTGAAAAAGATCTCCTGTAGCTTCAAACTGACTGTGACAACGCGCTGACACTTCCATAAACCTCTGCAGTATCCTGTACAACATCCTGTCAAAGAACTGTTGCTATGGAAACAATAACACATCCGTACAGAAGCGCTGCTGTTCAAGTGAATGAACTAAACCCATACCTCCTGACCAATCAGAGAGCAGGATTCAGCAGCAATGTGATGTACCAAGGAAACATCATGTACGTAGGGATTTTGCTAGATTGTATTGCATGTCAAAAATTACAATTATTATATAAATTATAATAAACTTTTAGCAGTATTACAGTGTGTGTGTGTGTGTGTGTGTGTGTGTGTGTGTGTGTGTGTGTGTGTGTGTGAGTGTGTGAGATCATTTAACCACACGATGGCGCTACAGTAATGTAGAAATAGATAGTATCATAATTGTGTGTGTGTGTGTGTGTGTGTGTGTGTGTGTGTGTGTGTGTGTGTGTGTGTGTGTGTGTGTGTGTGTGTCTGGGTGTGTGTGTGTGTGTGTGTGTGTGTGTGTGTGTCTGGGTGTGTGTGTGTGTGTCTGGTTTGTGTGTGAGAGATCATTTTAACCACACGATGGCGCTACAGTAATGTAGAAATAGATAGTATCATAATTGTGTGTGTGTGTGTGTGTGTGTGTGTGTGTGTGTGTGTGTGTGTCTGTGTGTATGTGTGTGTGTGTGTGTGTGTGTGTGTGTGTGTGTCTGGTGTGTGTGTGTGTGTGTGTGTGTGTATGTGTGTGTGTGTGTGTGTGTGTGTGTGTGTGTGTGTGTGTGTCTGGTGTGTGTGTGTGTGTGTGTGTCTGGGTTTGTGTGTGAGAGATCATTTTAACCACACGATGGCGCTACAGTAATGTAGAAATAGATAGTATCATAATTGTGTGTGTGTGTGTGTGTGTGTGTGTGTATGGGTGTGTGTGTGGGGGTGTGTGTCTGGGTGTGTGTGTGAGTGTGTATGTCTGGGTGTGTGTGTGTGTGTGTGGGGTATGTGTCTGTGTGTGTGTGTGTGTGTGTGTGTGTGTGTGTGTGTGTGTGTGTGTCTGGGTTTGTGTGAGAGAGATCATTTTAACCACACGATGGCGCTACAGTAATGTAGAAATAGATAGTATCATAATTGTGTGTGTGTGTGTGTGTGTGTGTGTGTGTGTGTGTGTGTGTGTGTGTGTGAGAGAGAGAGAGAGAGAGAGAGAGAGAGAGATCATTTTAACCAAACGATGGCGATACAGTAATGTAGAAATAGATAGTATCCTAATTGTGTGTGTGTGTGTGTGTGTGTGTGTGTGTGTGTGTGTGTGTGTGTGTGTGTGTGTGTGTGTGTGTGTGTCACCTCTGCTTTGCTTTATTTATTTTATCTGATATAAATGTACATGCTACATGGCATATTGGTTTATAATTGTTTATAATGATTGTGTTAAATGTAATTATTTACAGTTCATTAAATATAATATATATAAAATATATTTATTTTCTGTTTTAAAAAAAATGTATCAGATGTAACTGTCGGTTTGTGTTTCACTCAGTCATGTTCTCATACCAGATTTTTGTCGTTGTTAACCATATAATTATAAATTATTCAGTATATTGAATAAACCTTAAAATATACCGAAAATTATAAAATTATACTAAAATGATAAGACGATGAGCCGAAGCGCACGTCTGAGTTCTGTACATGTTATTTAGAAAGAAAGAAAGAAAGAAAGAAAGAAAATGAAAGAAAATAAAAGAGATAAAAGAAAGTACAAAAAATAAAGAAAAGTTGTGTGGTCTCTTCCTTATCTTCTTTTCATTTTCACTTCTTCTTCATTCTTCTCCTCTTCTGTCATCTTCTAATTCCATTCCTTTTATATATTTATCGTTTTCTTTTTCTTCTTCTTCTTCTTCTTCTTCTTCTTCTTCATCTTCTTCTTATTATTATGACTATTATTTTTTCCCCTCTGTTTCTTCCTTTTCTTATTCTTCTTCCTCTCATTTCAGTTTGTCTTTTTTTTCCTGTTTAGAGACTCAAACTGTCCGAATGCTGTTTTTATTTGTGAAGAAATTTCCCAAAAAAATCCCAAAGCAGCGTTACACAGATAAAGAGGTTATAAAATATGAATGTCTAAGTTTGGTCTCTATAATTTGATCCCTTCTGAGTGAAAGAGTGGCAACTGTGAAGAAAGAAAAGCTCCCTGAGACTCCTTGCAAAAGAAACCTTAAGAGGAACCGGACTGCAAAGAGAATCTCAGACTCATCTTCAACACCGAATCATTACAGTTCCATCATTGTTGAGGTGCTGTTCAGTGACAGGTGCTGAGATACAGAACTCTTCATGCATCGTGTCAGGAATGTCCAACAGGGGGAGACACAGATGCCTTTTTGTGGCTACTTGGGCTGATATGGACCGACCCACAGCCTTAGCCGTTTCTTTGGTGGCCCTAATAGCCAGGTCTGCAGCACAACGTAGCTCCTGAATGTCATCAGACCCACAGCTCACAGAGCGTGGACAACTCATTCCACATTGAGTCTCCATTTGCTTGTATAATAAGTACACTCCTCTGGGAAGATGTTCCACAAGGTTCTGTGGAGATTTATTCAGACTGGTAATGATGTAGGTAAGGTGAGGAGACCTCAATGGGGTTCAATAGTGCTGGAGCTCTATAGGAGGAGATCTTCCACACACTTCCATCCCAAGCAAAGCAGATCTTTATAGAGGTTGTTTTGTGCACTACTATGTCATGTTGGAACAGGTTTGGGTCTCCTAGTTCAAAAGAAGAGAAAAGTCAGATGTTTAGATGTTCCAATACTTCTAATAATAAACGTCAGATGTTCCAATAGTTTCATTATATTGACTTTTCCTATTAAAAAATTATTTTTTTAACCATAATTTCATTGAGAATGAACCAGGAAGAAGATGTATTTATTGATAAAGACCTCAAAGCACTTGTGTCAGTAAAACTGCATCTTTTGTGATCATCTTCACAGATGAATTCTGAAGGACCAGAGGTCTGTTGGTATGCTTCATCATGGTTCAGCAAAGCTGAAGCTCCAAAACCCATGCAAATCTGTAAAACCATGAGTGGGTTTGATGTTTTTGCTTCACTAAGCGGTTTGTTTATTTGCAGGGGTACTGCTGGAATTCTTCCCACTGTAATTTTCCCCTCGTCCTTCAGACCAGACGTGCCTTAATGCCAACGTGTGAGCCAAGTAATGATGAGTTCGAGGTCACAGGATTGTTTACAGCATTACATCCAGATTGCTTTCACATCAGCACTGAATTTAATAATCCGGCTCTCCACTAAGCAGCAGCATTCAGGAGACACGACTCTGAAAGAGCACAACTTCTCCACTAAAGATCTACAACATCTACACCAATCCAGCTTTCTGGTCTCTGTTCATACTCAGAGAGGTACGTGATCAACTCGATATCAGGATTTAATCAGGATAAATATCAGCGTTTTCCTGACTTTTGTGTTTTATATGATGTAAGTTTTATATGAAGTTCTCCAAACTCCTGCTGCTGTTATTAAAGATGATCCCAGGTTTCCTTCATTTTCAGATCAGAGGAAACGTTTTCCTTCTATATTATTATGCACATGATCTAAAAAAAATGTAATGAATTTCAAAGCTGTTTAGAATAAACTGGAGGAGATGTGGGTTGGAGGTATCATGGGTTATGGTTATATCTATGGTTAGATCCATGTCTTCTTTTTCCTTTTCTTCCTCTTCTTCATTTTATAAAATTTTTCTTTCTTTACTTCCAATTTTTCTTCTTTCTTTTAATCCTTTTTTTCACATACTTCTACCTCATCATTTATTTCTCCTTCCTTTTCTTCTTCTTCTCCTTCCAATTTTTTTTATTCTTCTTCCTTTTCAATTTTTATTATTTCTGATCTATTTTTCATGTTTTTTGTCTTCTATTTCTACTTTTTCTTTTCCTTCTTTTCCCTTTCTTCTTCTTCTTATTTGTCATCTCCTTCTTCTCCTTTCACTCTTTTCTATTTTTCTTTTTTCTCTTTTTTTGCTTCCTTTTCTTCTTCTCCTCATACTACTTATACTACATCCTTCTTCTCTTCTTGTTTTCTTCTTCTGAAACTAGTTATTTTATATCCTCCCCTTCTTTTTTTTATTTCCTTCTTCTTCCTCTTCATCATCATCTTTTTCTTCTCTAAAAGGCTCTAGAAGGCTTTTCTTACTGATCTTCTGTCACAATCGAACTGAGCTTGATTATTTCCTTCACCTGATCCAGGTTGCTGTATATCATTAAGAACAGGACATTTAAAAAAAGAGATAACATATATATATATACATACAAGGCACAAACTTTTGCAGTCATACTGTATTCATGTGGAATAAACTGAAATACAGAATGTCCTTTCTCCAGGTGGATAATGGCTGCTGCCCAGGTGTCGGCCCCAAACCTGACCACTTCTCCTGTCGACACAGAGGACTACAGCATCTATGCTAACATGTCTGAGGAGCAGCTTCTGCAGCTAGCTATCGAGCGAAGTCTAGCTGATACTCAGCAAAACTGGTCTCACCCCTCGAGACTGACGACCCAGCGTTCAGCCCTCCAAAGATTTCAGAACATCCCTCCTCCTGCTAATCCACCAGCTATTCCAACGGCTAATCCACCATCTGATCCACCATGCAGCCTATCAGATAGGTTAGTCTTTATAACACTGCTAGCACTTTTCATACCAAATTATGTGGTACAGCAAATACAACAGTTTCTTTTTCTTTGCTAATGTTTTTAAGACAACATAATTTTATCATCGAAATAAATGTTCAAAAATGTTTTGTTACCAGGTGTTTAGAATCCCAAACAATCTCAAGATCAGAGGATGAGTGGTGCAGGGGTTTAAGATCAGAGGAAGAGTGGTCCAGGGGTTGAACTTCGGAAGGAGTGGGGTGCAGGGGTTTAAGATTGGAGGGCATAAAGTGCAGGGTTTGAGGATCAGAGAGAGAGAGTGGTGCAGAGTTTGAGGAGCAGAGGAAGAGTGGTGCAGGGGTTGAAGATAAAAGGGAGAGTGGTGCAAGGGTTGAAGATCAGGGGAATGTAGAGCAGGGTGAGATAAGAGCTCTAAGGTAAAAGACCCAGCTGCTGGTGTATTTTTGGCTTTGTATGTAGCAGTGGGGTGGTGAGGGAGAACTTAGGGAGGTTATGAAACAAGTCATGCTGCTGCATTCTGGATCAGTTGCAAAGGTCAAATATCTAGTAGAGGCAGATCTGCCAGGACTGGGGGGCAGTAGTCCAATCTTGTTGCTAAATGTCATGTTTTTAGTAAATTACAGCCTGTTTTCACAATATAACATTATCATCCTTACAGTAATGAACAAAGCACATCAATCTATAGAGATGTTCAAAAGCATTTCTTCCGCAAAGACAAGCAGGAAGTGATTTCCTGGACAAGATACAATGGATCTCTACGGGTTACTGTCAAATCGGTCAAGTGCGTATTTTTTTAATAAAATAACCAAATGATTGTTAATTGATCATTAATATGGTTTGTAACATGTTAATTGGTGCCATTTTTTTCCAGTGATTTTGACCCGTTTCTGTCAGCGGTTTGGAAAGGTGACGCTAAGGCCCTAAGTGAATTAATACAAAGCAACTCCAGAAACCTTCTGGAAGCCAATCGGGAGGGCTGGTTCCCTCTGCACAAGTGCGCTTACTATGGCCATTTGGAGTGTCTCAAGGTTTTGCTAAGTGGTAAGGAGTAATTTGTAGTCCATGCCATCCCGAACCGTCCTGTGTTTCCTGTTTGGATGTCCACCCATGACAGTATTTGATTGTGTGATTTCAGCTGCACCAGAAACGATGAACAGACGCACTCTGAAGGGCCAAACTCCGCTTCTTTTGGCTGTGAGCCACCGGCATTTAGATTGTGTTCATTATCTGTTGGAGAAAGGTGCGGATCCGAACCTGGCAAACAAACAAGGGGAGACTCCGCTATACAAAGGCAAATATATTTTAATATAGATTATAATATAGATATAGATTTATTTTGTGTGTTAGCAATAAAGCTGGCTTTACATGTCTGATTGAAGACGGTACTAACACCATTTCTATTGCTGACAATGTTTTTACACCACTTCTACACCGTGTAATGTTCTGGCACAAAATTTGGCACACTACCACTAAGTCGAGGTGTTAAAAAAGATTCGAGACTAGTTTTGTAACATGCCAACAGATGGCAGCACAAGGCTGGAGGCACAGTCACAGGGGGCACCGATCTTTATAAGTCAGTGTACCTCAAGACATCGTCCTGTGTACATCGGGAGCTGTGCAACTGGTGCTATTCTGATCATGTGTGTTACCACATCTGCTATTTCATCATCGACTGCAAGTTGAACACCCTGTCACAGAGCTCTCCTAACACGTGAGTTTCTTGCCAGAAACAACATGATCTCTCTTCCGCACCCAACCTACTCACCAGATTTGGCTCCTCTTCCTGAAGATGAAGATCCAGCTCAAAGGTCAGTGTTTTTGATACTGTTGCGAAGATCCAGTGTGACTCGCAGAAGGTGCTTGACATGCCTCAAAAACATTCCAGAAGTGGCAGGAATGCTGGGTGTGCTGTTTTGCTGTGCAAGGGGACTATTTTACAGGTGATAGTGTGTAAACATAGATAAAGAAAGTACTTTCTTGTAAACAGAGAATCTAGAAACCTTTTGATACCACCTTGTTTTTTAACAATGTAGGCCTGGTTTAATGTACTCTATAAGTCAAAGCAATTAAAAAATTGTATATTTACAATACTGTTCTTCACAGCTTGTGAAAAGGGAACCGAGGAAGCTGTTGGTCTTCTGCTAAGATATGGCGCATTGACAACCAGGGCTTCAGTGCAGGGGACAACACCACTGCATGAAGCAGTGCCCAGAAAAAATGTGGAGATGTGCAAGATGCTGCTGCAAGCAAGAGCAAATCTGAACGCTAAAAACATTTATGGCATAGACCCACTGTTTACAGCAGCTGAGTGTGGTGCTGCCGAGGTTCTTAGCTTCCTGCTCATGAAAGGTAAACAGCAAATTAAAATATAAACGCTAGAGTACCACTTGCAAGGTCACCAACCATGAAGTGAAGGTTTAATCCATATGTAGTGGTAGTGATAAGCTAGTTACTTAGTATTTATTAGGTTTCTTTTCCTTTAGGTGCAGACATCAACACTAAGGCTGACGATGGAGCCTCTGCATTGTTTGAAGCCTCTAAAAATGGTCACAGTGAAGTTGTGGAGATTCTCTTGTCCAAAGGTGCTGATGTTAACAAATCTAACAATGCTGGATTACTTCCTATTCATATTGCTGCTAAAAATGGTCATGATGGGTAAGTAAAAAAAAGGTTCATTCTATCATACTATAAGTTGGCATTGAGTTAATCTGACTAGGCTTAAATGCATGATTTGTTTGCTTTCTCAGAGTCGTTGCCATGCTAATACCAAGAACTAGCAGGGCAAAGCTGAAGCAGTGTGGCATCAGTCCTCTTCATTTGGCTGCAGAACGCAACAGAGACAATGTTCTTGAAATTCTGATCAACGCCGGACTTGATGTCAACTTTAGGCTGTCTGATGATTGGTCCAAAATGTATGAGGATCATCGCAGCACTGCGCTTTATTGTGCCGTGTGTAACAGTAATGTTGAGGGGGTCACGATGCTCCTGGAGGCTGGTGCCAACCCAAACCTGGACTTCTTCAATCCTTTGCTTGTTGCAGTTAGAAAGGGCTGCATGGAAATGGTCAAGCTTTTGGTCAGCTATGGTGCGAATATCAACTCCATTCTTACAACTCATCCCACCAAATTCCCGGCCGCTTTACTCTTTTGCTTTAATTACTTGCCGATGATTAAGTACCTCATGGATAATGGTTGCGATGCCCTATCATGTTTCCAATGTGACTACGGCAGTAATACTCACCCGCCCATTAAAGAAAGCAGAGACAGAAGGGAGAGGCTATATTACATCAGTGAGGAAAGTTTTGAAAGGAGTTTACAGGTAAATATTAGGATAAAATGTTGGGGAACCTCAAGGGAACATCCTTGGTATTGAACATAGGATCCATTTGAGACTAGCGTTAAGGTACAGAACTGGTGCTTAATGTCTATTTATTGGAATTATTTTCAGGTATACACTGATCAGGCATAACACTATGGCATTATAAAATTATGACTGGTCAATTGAGTAACACTGATTATCTCTTCATCATGGCACCTGTTAGTGGGTGGATATATTTACCGGGCAACAAGTGAACATTTTGTCCTCAAAAAGTTGACGTGTTAAAAGCAGGAAAAATGGGCAAGTATAAGGATTTGACCAAGTTTAACAAATTGTGACATCTAGAAAACTGGGTCAGAGCATTTCCAAAACTACAGCTCTTGTGAGCTGTTCCTGGATTGCAGTGGTCAGTATCTATCTAAGTGCTCCAAGGAAGCAATGGTGGTAAACCGGCAACAGGGTCATGGGCGGATTAATGCACGTGGGGATCGAAGGCTGGTCCATGTGGTCCGATCCAACAGACGAGCTGCAAATTGCACCAAAACCAAACCCTTGAGGTATCCCGGTAAAAAGCAATGGTACATTAAAAACGTAAGTTGAAACTTGCTTGGATATTGTTTTAATGTTCAAATATGTGACTCCAACAGTTCTGCGAGATCATCTCTAGGCCATCGGCTACCATTTGGGCTGGACCTATCATAGACATCCTGCTGGACTACGTGGGTCATGTGAAGCTCTGTTCCAGACTTAACGACTACCTAAATAGTTACAGCAAATGGGCTGAAATCAGAGAGAAAGCAAGTATGTCAAATTCCGTGTATAAAATTGTTAACTTTCCATTTATACATCCTGAGTTGCCTACGTTTCTGGTACAAACTGTAGTATTAGGTACAGGGCATTCTTTATCCGAGCCAGGAAGTTGATGGATCCAATGTCTGTCCTGGTTATACTTGGCAAGGGGTGGAAATACTTTGTAATTGGGAATACCAATTTGTAACCAGTCAATCACAAGGCACATGCATGATCACACCTGGAGGCAATTTAAATGTACTAATCCATATTTTTGCCATATGAGAGGAAGTTAGAGTCATTCTGGTGCACCAGAAGCCTCACAGCTCCTGGGTCCCCAGCTCAAACCTGAGCTCAGAGAAACATCTGTGCTGGTTTTGGTGCATGTGAGTTCTGTGGTTTTCTTCCAAAAACAAACAAGTAGTTGTGCACTGTGCATGGCTCATGTGATGGACTAGTATTTAATCTTTTGTGTATTCCCACCTTACACCCAGAGGTCCTTAGATAGTTTTTGTATCCACGCTTGATTTGGTCCACCTTACCTCTTACACTATATAAAAAAGAATAGGAATAACTGTCTTTTTTAGACATATATGGTTCTTCTTCAAATGGTTACCACAAAGGTACACAATTGTGTAGGTTGGCTGTGGATGCAGTTCACTTGAAATAGGAGACTCCTATTTCCAACATGACAATGCCCCTGTGCACAAATCCAGATACATGAAGACATGAAAGATCTTTTGCTATAGAACTTCAACCCTATTGAATGCACCAAGGGAATCATTTTCCCAGAAGAGTGGAGCTTATAATAAAAGCAAATAGGCACTCAAAGTGGAATGAGATGCTCACAAAGCACATAATCTTGTGTTTAGGCATCCACAACTTTTGTCCACGTATTCTATATGTCATAATAAACCAAATGTAAATTGTTGTATCAGTTGCATTATTTGTGAATAAATGGGCTGTATAACATTATAACTCTGTTTTGTGCAGCGCCTCCTCGACCCTTGATGCATCTCTGCCGGATAAACATTCGTCAGCAGCTTGGGATCAAGAGACTAAGACAGATAAACAAGCTTCCTCTGCCTGGGAGGCTTATGAAGTTCTTGCGACATGATAGAGAATCGTTTGCTGATATCCTGTGAAAGGTTGGACGTTAAATGTGCCAAAAATTGCTATTTTTGTTTAGAATTGACAACGTGGCTTTATAAACGATAAGATAAAATATTCAGAAATATCTTTAAGGCGAATGAAGATGTGTAAATTTTATTTTGTGAGACTAAGGTTGTTATTCATTTGTTCCTGTTTGTAGAAAAAAATAATACAAAAACTGTGAATTCTATTATATACAAAATATATATATATATATATATATATAAAGTTAGGTTTTTAAAAACTATTAGTTTTGTTAAAAGTTTTATTTTTTTAAATGTTTGATTGAAAAAAAAAGTGTGGAGTTTTGGTGTCTCAGAGATACGTGCATTCTCCTTTTGTTTCTATGCAACAATCTCAGGTAATGTAACAGTATGAAAAATGTCCCTTGACCAAACAAATCCAGATGCACTTTATTTTCATTGAAAAATCATCACAGCTTTACACACGTATCTGGACACTTCGTTTCACCTGAACATTCAGCTGAAATATTTTGCCGTGCCTCTTCTAAAACTTGGCAAAGATGTTCTTCACTAGATTTTTTTACAATCCATTTCATCCCAGAGCGTCTCATCGTCTTGTTGTATGGTTCCAGGTTGGTTCCAATGAGCCGCAGTCTAGACGGAATTCGAATTACATGGTGACAGATTTACATGGTGTTAAAGTATGGAATAAGAGCCATATTGGGTCAGGATTCCTTTCACCATGTATATATGTAATTAGCATGTTCGCCAGATATGAACAGAAACATGTCCAGAGGAAAGTTCCGGAGCTACATGTATTTCATCCAAAACCGACTGTTATTGCCTAAGGGTCAAGTCAAGTCAAGTCAAGTTTATTTGTATAGCGCTTTTCACAACAGACATTGTCTCAAAGCAGCTTTACACAAATCAACAGTGAAGGTGAATGGTGTGCATTTGTCCCTGATGAGCAAGCCGTGGCGACTGTGGCAAGGAAAAACTCCCTTAGATGTTATGAGGAAGAAACCTTGAGAGGAACCAGACTCAAAAGGGGAACCCATCCTCATCTGGGTGACATCAAGAGTTTGATCATAAATCTTTCAACAATACAGAACACTGGACAGTGAGAACTAACATGATTACTGGAGTATAAGATTATAAGTAATGTTCTTTCTGCAGTCTTAAACAGTCTATATGGTTAGTAGCTCCGAGTTTTATAAGCTCAGCATTTGTGATCACCACAGATCCAGCATCAGCTTCTCCATGCCAGAGCCTTTAAACACTCCAGGAGGTCCAATGTCAAAACTCCACACATGTAGCGGGATCCAAATGGCACTGGTACGTCTCTAGATGGTTCAGGATGTTTGTGAGTTCGGCATCTACTTCTTCAAAGGTCCGTAATCATCACGAGGTGGGAGGTGACTGGAGCTGGAGCAACCTCAGGATGCCTCGGGATGGGGAGAAAGAGAAGCAGTGGAGAGGAATTAGCGTAGCTGCTGTTCATGATATTAACAGCACAAGTTGATAATGTGCATGTGATCAGATGTTCTGGAGCACAAGGTTATGATGTGATGTGTGTTATGTGTAGGCTTTGCTAAAAAGATACGTTTTTAATCTACACTTAAACTGGGAGAGTGTGTCTGAGCCCCGAACACCGTCAGGAAGACTATTCCAGAGTTTAGGAGCTAAATGTGAAAATGCTCTACCACCTTTAGTGGACTTTGCTATTCTAGGAACTACTAGAAGCCCAGAGTTTTGAGATCTCAGGGAGCGTGGCGGATTGTAGCGTGTTAAAAGACTGGATAGATACACAGGAGCCAAACCATTTAGTGCTTTATAAGTGAGAAGTAATAGTTTGTAGTCTATTCGAAACTTAACAGGAAGCCAATGTAGGGACGATAAGATCGGGGTTATGTGATCATATTTTTTTGACCTTGTAAGAACTCTGGCTGCTGCATTCTGGACTAACTGAAGCTTGTTTATTAATGAAGCAGGACATCCACCTAGTAATGCATTACAGTAGTCTATTCTGGAGGTCATAAACGCATGGACGAGCTTCTCTGCATCGGATATAGACAACATATTTCTTAGCTTAGAAATATTTCAACAATTTGATGAAAATGAATATCACTATATGGCGATTTTGTTGTATAGAAACAAAAGCAATCAGAGAAAAATCACAGGTTTACAAAATTCTCAAGTGTTTTCACACTAAAACTTAAAAAAAAAAATGTATTTATCAGATAAAAAATCTTGCAGATTAAAGTTTGCAGAAGAAAAGTTTGCAGATTAATACAATTTCAAATCAAATAGTAGGAAATGATAAACATTTAAAAAAATATTACAATTATTTTTATTTGAATTGTTTGTACCTCAGTACCAAAATGAACGTGACTCAATAGTGCAGCTAGCAGATGTTAGGTCAAAAAGCAATTTCTATACGATATATTATAGTTTGTGCAGTTGGATTTGTTATTTTTGAATTCTTTTTCTTGTTCTTATTCTTATGATTATTATGATAAAAAAGGCTGATCTCGGACCGCTGAGAATCGTGCTGTAAAATGCCCAAAGTCATCTGAATTGGAGTGTTTACACTGTGTGTGATAGTGTACAGGCTGATAGAGATGTGTATTATATTATGTTTCTACAACACTTTTTAAAAGTGTTTCAATAAAATACACTTTTTTGGGTAATTCATTTTTATCATTTAGAAATATATTGTATTGTAATTAAATCAGATTGATTTAAATGTCAGACATCGTCCCGCTTTGTCCATGTCTCGGCTCGTGGCAAGAAACTCACAAACTCACTTCTGTTTGTATGTGCATCTGTAGCAGATATCAAGCAGCATCATCAGGACAGAAGCACAACCACAAACAAATAGAACGAATAATTGGATTCATTGATTTTAAAGGAGAGTAGTTTGAGGCAAAATTTGTAAAAACGCAACACTCCCGAGACTAAGAGATTAAATGCAAATACTTAGCATACTTGAAATATTTTATCAGGTAAACACATTGCAAGAATACGGATATGTGTAAAAAAATTGTGTGGAATAACTTCACTGCCAAAAATAAGCCTCTGAATAATTAAAATTTTCTAAAGAACAAAATGTCTAAAATACACAATTTTTTTAAACAGTTTGCTTTTTTATTTGGGTGAAAAGATCTTAAAACCAGAGCTATAAAACCTGAAAACTCTTCATTTAGGAATCGTCAGAATTACATACCGAAAACGAGATCACTATTAAAATCAAGATCATGCATACATGCATATCGTCAACATTCGAATGATGTTATTCAAATGAAGAATGTCTCGTAAAACACAGTAGTTACGATGGGAAAATAAAAAAAACTAAGTCATTACTCACTGCTCTTTAGTCATTCACTCTTTAGTGGCTCTGAGAGCCAGGAAAATGGCAGCCCGGGGCACCTCCCACATCTAGCTAATGCCTGATACGCCTGGAGGAACACCATGGTGTGGAAGCAGCGGCTTGACCTGCTGAAGCATAAGTCTTAACCATTAATGCCAACGTATTATACAGGGGCTTTGTGGGTAATAACAGGGTCTTGAGGGAGAAGGCAATCCCGGGAGAGAGATAGCTCTGTGTGAATACAGCGTCAAAAAGAGGGGCTGAAGGGGCGGGCAAAAAAAGGCTTCACCCATGACCTAGACACCTCAGTGTGCAGGTCGGGTACGAACGGGAGACCTCGACATGGAGCTTGTGTCAGAAAGAGCTTGTCTAACTTTCCGGACGGAGGCACTTTCTGCTCATGAGCCGTACAAGTTATGTAGCTTGGCTACGGCGTGGGTCACAAACCCTGAAAGTACTTACTGGAACCACGAGGCGTGAGAGCACCCCCCTCGAGGAGTGCTCTCCGGGAGCAGAGTGTTCACATGGAAATGCACGGCACAATAAGTATGGCGCAATATGCGTTGATCATGCAGAGAATGTGCGCCGAATGTGCGCAGCCTGCTCCCTCGGGAACCGACCTAATGTGCTCCGCCCCCAACTCTATAGCTCCTTAAGCCTAGCTCTTAAAGCCCACCCCCCCATCTCGAAAACCCTCTGTGATGTCCAATTGCGAGCCCCAGGAACTCGCGTGCCGATCCGCCTCAGCGGCTTCTCGGAAGCTCGGGAACAGTTTCCTTGAGAACCGACTTAGCATGCTCCCCTCCCAGGATTTTTATTTTTTTATTATTTTTTTACAACACAGTCACGTTCCTAAAGCGTTGAGATGCAGCTCGAGTTCCTGAAAGGGAACATTATAAAACAAAATGCTATAAAGTACAATTATATCGAATCCGATATAAAAGTCACAATCAACTGGTTACACATCGGTTATTGCCTCTGCTCATGGTGATATAAGTCACTTCCATGCATAGCTATGTGCGATTTTTGTCTCCGCCTTGTCTCATCACTCATCGTTCACTGGGTCAGGTAATGTCCCCACTCTGTCTCCTCTGTGTCACATGTTTGTTTTTGTTTATGTAATGTCTCCACCCTGTCTTGTTATTGTCACTGTGTCACATGACTTTTTATTTTCATGTAATGTCTCCATCTCGTCTCTTTATTGTCTCTGTTTTATGCATTTGTTTTTGTTCAGGGAATGTCTCCACCCCGTCTCCTATTGTCTCTGTGTCACATGACTGTTTCTGTTTATGTAATGTCTCCACCCCGTCTCCTCATTGTCTCTGTGTCACATGACTGTTTTTGTTTATGTAATGTCTCCACCCCGTCTCCTCATTGTCTCTGTGTCACATGACTCTTTTTGTTTATGTAATGTCTCCACCCCGTCTCCTCATTGTCTCTGTGTCACATGACTGTTTTTGTTTATGTAATGTTCAGCCCGTCCCTTTGAATCAGCCTGAGGGAAAAGCAGCGAGTAATTTCTTGAGGAAGTTCCAGCACCGACACTGGAGACTTGTGGAGAAACCATGTGGCGGAGTGGATTTGGTTTATGAGATTGTGCAACACGTGTAACAGAATCGTGATACTGAAGCTGTTGTGAGAGTTATAAAACAGCAGAAATAGCTCATGTCCTTCAGAGAAATCAGCCTGGGATCCCTTACACTCCCCTCGGCATGAACCCGTGGAAAACCGAGACCAGCACAGTGTGTGTGTGTGTGTGTGTGTGTGTGTGTGTGTGTGTGTGTGTGTGTGTGTGTGTGGGTACATGCTATAAAACACCCAAGAGTAGATATTATGTATGTAACTAACACATTTCCGGAAAACTGATCCATCGTGGTTTGAGAGCTTCATCTTGTGACCTTCAGCTGCTATAATTATCTCAGCTACAATTTTAACAACACAGCCTTTGTTTATTTTCTTCATTTATATTCACATTTATTGCATTTGACACTTACAATTATCTCATTTCTACACCTGAGCAATTATGAAAGATCAGGTGGTTGTTTGGAAATGATTAGATGGTCATTATATTTTGGATGGTTGTTAGGGTGTCGATAGGTGGTTGTTATGATTTCTAGGTGGGTGTTATGATATTTTGCATGGGTAAGTACATCTTCTTGAATATCCCATTTCAAATTCCACTCTGATGTTCCACTTGATTTTGTGTAGATTCATTGAGCCATAAGGATGTGTGTTAATAAATTTAGGAACTGATGTAGGTAAGGTGAAAAGGCCTGAGGTGCGGTCAGCATTAACATTCATCAGTCAGTAGGTTTAGAGCTCTATAGCAGGAGATCTTCCACAACTTTCAATCCATGTAAAGCAAATGATCCTGGAGCTGGAGGAAGGGGGTTGGAGGGGCAATGCACCCGATTGTATGTGCATGGATATACAGTAAACCCTGAATATATTTTTAAGCCTAAAACTCCTTTTCCTGTAGTAATCTTTGATTTCTTTGCAAGAACTTCTCCCTCAGTAGCTCCTGTTCCTGTTTTTCCTTTTCGTCCAACTTTCTCCTGTGAGGAATCTGAACCCTGAGGTTGGCATGCGGCACTCTTGAGATCATGTGCACCCTGGAGAAATGTCCTATAAACAGAGTGAGGACACAGGAGCTATTTTGCTGGAGGACTGGAGCAGCAGAAAACGAAACGGAGAACTTCAGTGACTTTTAACTTTCAGAAAAAGAGAGGTGTTTGTTCTGTAAGTGTTTCTTTCTATCTATCTATCTATCTATCTATCTATCTATCTATCTATCTATCTATCTATCTATCTATCTATCTACACATATATATTGAACTCTGCTCGCTGTCATAGCTGCTGCGTGTAACCTTCATGAATGTTTTTATAGCAATGCTTTCAGAAGAACAGAGCTTTAACATGTGTAACGCTTACTTATCAAGTGTATATACAGTATATACACACACACACACACACACACACACACACACACACACACACACACACACACATATTCTTCTGTTGATATTGTGTGAAGTTTTGTAAGAGTTAAAGGGTAAAACGGAGAGAGAGGGGCAGAGGAACTTGAGAGCTGCTGGCTGCAGATGTTCTATTTATAAACCTGAAGAACAGATGAGATGCCAGTAAGCTATTTTCATCCAACAACTGGGTCAGACACAACACATGACTTTACAAAAACATGGAGACAGTGTTACACAACACACACACACACACACACACACACACACACACACACACACACACACACATATAACTATACACACACTTATATAACTATAAGGTTATAGGGTTGCTATGATCTTCCAGGTGATTGCTAGCATGTTGCTCAGGGGATTGAAGTTGATGGCAAATTTCATGGTTAAACTTTAAAATTGTGACAGACAGAAATGGTACAAATTCAAATACATTCCAGGTGGTTGTTAAGGTGTTGATAGGTGGTTGTTTCAATATTCCAGGTGGTTGTTAAGGTACAAATTTTAGAACCAAAGCAGTAGGAGAAATTATTATAAAATAAAATACTGGAGTATGAATGAAGATTATCAACACATCAGATTTAAGAACTGATTTGGAGAACCTTAAATGTGGAACCCTTTGACAGTTTCCTTGTTCTGTTCCCTGTTTTTTTTTTTCAGAACCCTGAACTCCATTATGGGGGCCCCTGGTGGGCCTGTCCTGGGTGCCACAGGTCCCACGCTGAACCATGATGACTTCTCCTTATATAACTACATGTCTGATGATGAACTAATGCAGTTGGCTATTGAGCGCAGTCTCTCTGAGACCCACAACAACTCCATTGCTCCTTCGGCTGAAAACACTAGGACCTTTGTTTCTCAGCGGAGGACGGAGACTCCTAGACCAAATCCCTGCTCAAGTCAGCCCCAGACATCCATACCCGAACCAGAACCCTGTCCTGCAAACCCACCCAGGTACAGACTACAGTATATAACACACAAGAGCGCAGACAAAAGGCCCACATGTCAAATCCTCTAAAAATCCAAGATGGGAACACTGTTATGGTCATTTTGTTCACAGATTATATGGACACTATTTTACGTACAACTGAATATATTCATTTAGAAAAGTTTTAGAAACACTTAATCCAAATGTTGGCTTAAGAAAGCCCTGAGGCTGCGACCTGAACCCAACTTTTATGACATTTTATATACAGTTCAGTTTCTCCATAACATACAATTAAACTAAACAGGAACATCTTAAAACAGGATGTCAGGTCTTTCTCAGACATTTTGAAAACTACTACTGAGGCAACTTTTTGTTTAATCATCATGCAATATAGACCACAGCATTGTGAGACCAAACAATCTAAACAGGAAGTGAGGTCATTTCTCAGCATCCCTTTTGCATGCCAAAATCAATGTTGATAAATCTGTTGACCAACATGACAAAAAGTTAATAAAAACAAGACGTGAGGCAAAATCCCATTTAATGATTAAGCTTTCAATAGGATATATCTGTTTGAGGAGGTGGTAGCTTTGTGGTTAAGGTGGTAAATTTTAGGTTCAAATCCCAGCCACACCAAGCTGACAGTCCTGGGCCCCTTTAAGCAAGGCCCTTAACCCTATAGCTGCTAAGTTATAGGGTTAAGCTATAGTATAACATATATACTGTATATATATATATATATATATATATATATATATATATATATATATATATATATATATATATATTTAAAAGTTAACAGACATTTACCAAATGCAATAGATGTTAATGTAAAGGCACATTGATAGTCCCAGTGGCTTCTGGTTTTTCTTCCTCCATTAAAGGAAGAAGCTAAAAGTTGCTTGTCCACCTTATGTTCATGTATTTATGTTCCACAATCTCATGCAGTGGTATATACTCTACTTAAACATATTCATATTTAATTGTATTTGTATAGCATATATTTTTATACATTCTAAGCATGTAACAACATGCAACAATCTATTAACAAAATGCTTGTTTACGCTTTCAGCCTAATCTCAAAGTCAGAGACTCAAAAACTAATTGGATGGCTGTTTTATAACTGTTGGGTTTTGTAAGAGAAGTTTGTCTCCTACTGTAGTTTCTCTGTTTAAGGTACCAACAAAGAACCTGCACCTTTCACTTAACATGTATAGAATTTGAGGGTTAAGGGCCTTATTCAAGAGCTCAGCAGTGGCAACCTGGCAGTGCTGAGATTTAAACCCATGACCCTCTAATTAAAAGTCCAAAATCTACCACTTTTCAAAGTAAGCCTCCTAGATCATAATAGACTCAAAGGTGGCTACTGAGGACCGATAAAAGGTTCAGTGCTTTAAATGCCAATAGTAGTGCTTTATAATGATGAGTCCAGACCATAAACTATTTTGTAACTGTAGGGTTTGTGCCGTACGCAGCCCCCCCACCCTCACTTTTTGTAGGTCAAATTGTTGGCCGTAAGTTGATGTGAGTCTGCAATTTGACTAAGTCATGTGTTTATTTTACACCACTCTGATTTATCCTTGAAACACTGGCAGCCGGAGGGACATGTTGCTTAAGGATACCTGATCCATCCACACCTGTCACTGCACATCCTGAGTAATGGAGCCCAGACATCAAACCAGCACAAAATTCAGAGCAGGATGATGTCCAGCTGAATTCCTTGCAAAGCTCACATTCCAGCTGGGAGGAAAATAGCAGCACAGCATTCTCCTTCATCGTGTTCCTTTGTGTTCAACACTGAGTTCGAGTTTCACTGAACAAATTCTCAATGACGCCTTGATTACAGCGTTTTAATTTTTAAATGCTATGGTGCTTCATTAGAAACAGTGTTTATTTAACTTTCAAAGGTTCTCATTTTTATTCTCATAATTCATATGGAAGTTAAAAGTATCAGACAAAGATCTTCTAAAAAAATCATACACACTGTCATGGTAATTTGCGAATAATCAGCGATGTCATTACGATTGCTAAAATGTATGCAAGTGCAGGGTAGGAATGTTTTTTATAAAACAGATGCACAAAATCGTCACTAGTTTACGTATGTAACCCTAGTTTCCTGAGGCAACGAGACACTGCATCGAAACGCTTTGGGAACGCCTTGCATTGTCCACCCTCTGAATCACATGTGAAAGTCATGACGTCATTGGATGGGGCCAACCCTGTTGCAAACTGTCCCTGCAAGAACTCCAGCACTGAACCAACCGGCAGTTGACTAGGTCTAACTGGTGGTGCTTACACCACGTGGTGAACCATCTAGCAGCATACGACTTCCTCGTGGAGGGAGCTCTGGAAAACTGTGCCCCCTCAGGGGCCACAACCATAGCTTCCATAACTCTGGGCGGGGCTGAACCAGGGTTCCCCCTGCCTGTGAGAGGAGATCCTTCTTGGGAGGAATTTTCCAAGGAGGTCACTCGAGGAGGGACAGCAGGTTCCAGAGACAAGAACACGGACATCATCTCTAGGCAGTTTATGTGCCATGTGAGATGTGACTAGTCCCACAGACTTTGGGCAGAGCGGCCACTTCCCACCCTGTGAGGAATGCGTCCGTTGTTAGCGTTACGTGACGACAAGGTGCTCCCAAGACAGGGCCTTAAAACAGGAATGTATGTTATCTCCATATATCTATGGTTCAAAGAGCTTGCCACAACACCTTGATTGTACGGAGAGGGCTGCCCCCTCCGGAGAACCCTCTGTCTATGAACCACCACTGGAGGAGTCTCATATGGAGGAGGCCAAGTGGAATCAATTTGGACGCTGCCACCATTAGACCCAGCAGCCTCTGGAACTGCTTCACAGTGAGTGATTGGCCTTCTCTTACTCTCCCGACTGCTGTGAGAATGGCTGCGATCCGGGCAATAAACAATTGTGCCCACAACACGGTCAAGTCCCATACTATGCCCAAGAAGATGGTTCTCTGCAACGGAGAAAGCACACTCTTCACTGCATTCAGTCTTAACCCCAGCTCCTTAATGAAGGCAAGAACGATATCTTGATGCCGGACCGCCTGGGTGAAAGGCCGAAGGCTAAGTTGAAGGGGGGGACCCAATATTGGTAAGCTTCGACCCGAAAGCAAACCTCAGGAACCTCCTGTGAGCAGGAAGGATGGCTATGTGGAAATAAGCTTCCCCTACGACCTATTGTGACAAACCAGTTCTCGCACTTGATCTGAGACACGACCTCTTTGAGGGTAAACATCTTGAACTTGAGCTTAATGAGTGAGTTTAAGTAGTGTAGATCTAGGATCGGCCTCAATCCACCAATTCGTCCTTTTTCAGAACAACGAAGTACTGGCTGTAGTAGCCTGACACTCTGACTGAGGAAGGAACCACCTCAATGTCCCCTTTCCTTAGGAGGGTGAACACTTCCTGTTCCAGGAACAGAGCCTGCTTGTGTCCCACCATGGTAGGACACATCCCGTAAATCCGGGGAGAAGAGGACCCAAATTGAATACGTCTGGCAGCTCTTCCCAAGCTGCCAGGAAATCTCTGAAGGGAACCAGCCTCTCAAGGCTGGCCTCTGACCCTCCCAGCGTGTCTGGATCAGTGCCCTGCAGCCGATGGAACCTCCTGAGAAGCAGTGGGTCTCCTCCATCCGCAGCAATCTCTTAGGCGGAGATGGAGGGAGACACCCGCTGGAGGAAGGCTGCACCCCAAATCACATCCTGTGGTAGGGCTAACAGCCTGGCCTCCTGTGCCAATGCATCCGATCGAGGAAACAACCCCTCAGGGCTGGCCCTAGACCTTCTCAAAGCGGCTGGATCGGTGCCCTGCAGCCAGCGAGGCCTCCTGAAAGGTGGCGGGTCTCCTCCATCTGAGGGGATCTCTCAGGCGGAGATGGAGGGAAAAACCCACTGAAAGGGGGCTGCACTCCAAGGCACATCCTGTGGTGGAGCTAACAGCCTGGCATCCGGTGCCAAGACACCTGATCAGGAAACCAGCCTCTTGAGACTGGTTTCTGACTCTTTTAGAATGGCAGGGGCAGTGCCTTGCAGCCGTTGGTGCCTCCAGAGAGGTGGCGGGTCCCCGCCATCCGCAGTGATTTCTCGGGCAGAGATAGGGGGAAACATCCACCGGAGGGAGGCTGCGCTCCAAGGTACATCCGGTAGTGAAGCTAACAGCTTGGCCTCTTGGTGGTGATGAGGAGGTACCCCCTTCTCCCACGCCGTTTCCTTGTTGGCTCTAAGGGTTAGGTCGGCAGCGCGACATAACTCCTTAATATTGTCAGGCCCAGAGCTGAATCCCTCATCCACTCTCGCAGTAGGTCAACCTGGTATGCCTGCAACATACTCATAATTTGGAGGCAACCCATGGCCTGGCCTACTGCCACGTAAGCCTTACCTACTAAGGCCGAAGTGGCTTTCAACGGCCTTGTAAGCAATACCAATACCAATATTTGTTCCCTTTCAAGAACTCAAGCTGCATCGAAACGATTTGGGAACGCCTCGTGTAGTCCACGATCTGAATCACGTGTAAAATCTGGCCAATAGGGAAGTCGTGACATCATCGGCGTGTGACTTTGCATAAACCAGGAAGCTCATGTGGAGGGACACACATGCAAAAGTTTGTTTAGCAATGGCTGCACAGATTCACACACAAAGCGCTTAACTGAACAATCCGAATCTAATGTCGCTACAATCGTAGCTTCCTGGTTTATGCAATGTCACACGCCGATGATGTCACGACTTCCCTATTGGCCAGATTTTACACGTGATTCAGATCGTGGACTACACGAGGCGTTCCCAAATCATTTCGATGCAGCTTGAGTTCTTGAAAGGGAACAAATATGGTGGGCAGAGTGAAAAAGGTGAGGCAAGAAAAAGTCAGGCATTTAGCAAACCATGTAAACTGGGCAAGGCAAGAACCAAAGCAAGATCAAGAACCAAGAAACACATTAGATGTAAAACAAAAATGGCTCAGTAATCGCAGCTAAATTGAAAAGTTTACTTCAAAATACAAAGTGGTGTATGAGATGGTATTAAAATGTTTGGAGACTAATGGTGTAACTGGTGCAGAGTACATCTGCGATTTCGTCACAGACAGCAAATTAGAACGAAGAGCAAATTCTGCATGAAACTGGGAAAATCTACCACTGAGACATTTGACATGCCATACAGTACGTTTGACATACGGTGATGCTGTTCGAAGTGTTTTAGGCGGCACACGCGCTTCAAGAAAGAGAGAACATCATAGGAAGTCTATGAGAGATCAGTCTTCGATAAGCTCAACCCCTGAGGATGTCAAAACCGTTTGGCAATTACTACTCATCAGATCTGCGGACTTCGCCCTCTTCCCGAAGATAAAGATTCAGCTCAAAGGTCACCATTTTGACACCATTGAGGAGATCCAGTGCAAATCACAAAAGGAGCTTGACACGACTTCGAAAAGAAGACTTCCAGAACATGTTCCAGAGGAACGCTGGGAGCTGTATTGCTGTGCAAGGGGACTATTTTGAAGGTGATGGTGGGTAAAGGTAGATAAATAAAGTTATTTCTTGTAAACAGAACGAATCTCCAAACTTTTTGATACCACCCTTAAAAACAATAAATAATAACCCACTTGACCAATTAAAAGACTTGGGGGGAAGGACATGAAGTCAATCAAATCACATGTACACATAACTATAAGTAGCTACAAACAGACAAATGCAGGTCTGTATCTTTTCAATTCTGCAAGCGCAGCAAAAAGGGTAACCAGGACAAGGTTCCTATAACGCCAAACCTGCAAAGTGTTTTATTACTCTTATTCTACACCAAATAAATTGAATAGTTTAGTAAGAACAACACACTTTTTATCCATCTATAATTACATTCTACAGGCTGTGCCAGTCTCTGCTTTTAACAGCTGCAAAGTTATTTTTTAAACTCTTGTGAATTTAATAATTTTAATAAACTCTGAAAGAAGCATAAACTCATCAGAAAACACGTAGCTGTCACTGAAAAGTCCTTCCAAAAATAGTCATAATAGTTCCTAAATATGCTGCCCATGAACAAGCTTTAGAAACGATAAACTGTATATTAGCGCTACTGTCAGAGATGCTCAATAGCTTCTGACCAATTAAAGACCAGGATTTATCAACTTCATGTTGTGAATGTTAATGCATTTTAGATATTATTGGAGATTAAAAAAACCTAACCCTGTGATTTATCATTTGGTTTAACTTGATGTTGCATTGACAGAAATAACCATGAGCCTATAACATTGAGTCATTTCATCACGGGGAACGGGAAGCGCATGGTGGCCTACAGGAGATACGACGGCACACTGATCGAAGTCAAACCCGAGGAAGAAGAGTGAGTGCATTCATCCTCATTTACAGATATTTGGGGTTTTTCTTGTAGCCAGATGTTCTAAGGGGGTTAATTGGATATTGGTGTTTCTGATAGAGAAATGGATCCTATGGTGGAGGCCATCAGGGATGGAGATGTTGGAACTTTGAGAGTTCTGATTAAAAAAGCTGAGTTCAATCTTCTGACGCCAAAAGAATACGGCTGGATTCCACTTCATGAGGCGGCACATTACGGTCAGGAGCAGTGCATTAAAGCTTTACTAAAAGGTAGATTTTATCCACATATACAGCTTTTTCCCCCAAAATATATCTGTATTGATGATTAACTTTATTTTAATGATTTATATAAGCAATCTGATGAGCAGTAGGTCATTATCTGTTGCATCAAACACCTCAAGAAATATGTTGACAGCTGTGTATTTGTCCACCAACACCAACAAAATGAAAGTAAACACAAAGCAATGGACAGACTAGCAAAAATTTGAACCTGAATGTGGAACAATGGTGAAAACTTGAAAGACTATGATAAACAAAAGTGCAATAAACTATATGTACCTGTGCCAATTCCCATAAATGTGAATCCAGAGTGTGGGAACAAATAGAGCTACATACAGAACACAGAGCTACATAACAGAACTCAAAACTACATACGGAGGCCGAGCTACATTAAAGAACACAGAGCTACAGTGAGAAAAATAAGTATTTGAACACCCTGCTATTTTGCAAGTTCTCCATTTTAGAAATCCGAAATTGTCATCGTAGGTGCATGTCCACTGTGAGAGACATAAACTAAAAAAAAAATCCAGAAATCACAATGATTTGTATGATTTTTAAACTATTTATTTGTATGATACAGCTGCAAATAAGTATTTGAATACCTGTCTAACAGCTAGAATTCTGACCCTCAAAGACCTGTTAGTCTGCCTTTAAAATGTCCACCTCCACTACATTTATTATTCTAAATTAGATGCACCTGTTTGAGGTCGTTAGCTGCATAAAGACACCTGTCCACCCCATACAATCAGTAAGAATCCAACTACTAACATGGCCAAGACCAAAGAGCTGTCCAAAGACACTAGAGACAAAATTGTAGACCTCCACAAGGCTGGAAAGGGCTACGGGGAAATTGCCAAGCAGCTTGGTGAAAAAAGGTCCACTGTTGGAGCAATCATTAGAAAATGGAAGAAGCTAAACAGAACACATCTGGCAGAACCTTCCCTAGTTCTTAGGGGTATCAATCTCTTGTGACTGATCTCCGGTACACCTAGAGCTGGGGCAACGCCCCGGTGCAGGTTTAGTGGCCTCGAAGATGGCAGTAAGTTCTTCTGGAGCTCCTAGGCTGGAGACAGGTGAGAGGGGAGCATCCAGCAGCATGGCTTTACCCCTGTCAGAAATGTCTGAAAGGGTGAGCCATAGATGCCTCTCAGTTAAGGCTTGGACAGCCAATGGCCTTAGCGGTCTCTTTCACATTGTTACTCTTTCACACTCCTCCACATTGTTAAGCTGAATTCCCTCATCTGGCTTTGCTAAAATATACAGCTGTGTTTTATCAGCATAGCAATGAAAGGGAATACCATGTTTATGAATAATTTCACCCATAGGCAGCATATATAAAGAGAAAAGCAGTGGGCCTCAGACAGATCTTGCAGAACACCAAACTTTACCTAAGAGAGTGTGTAAAACCATTTATATCAACAAACTGATAGCGATCAGTAAAATAAGACCTAAGCCAGGAGAGAACTGTTCCCTTTATTCCAACAACGTTCTCAAGTCTAGCAAGCAGTATAGTATGATCAGTGGTGTAAAAAGCTGCACTAAGGTCGAGCAAAAGCTGCACTAAGGTCGAGCAAAACAAGTACAAAACCCTGATCAGAGGGCAATAACAGGTCATTAACCACCTTAACTAGCGCCGTCTCTGTGCTATGATGAGGCCGAAAACCTGACTGATACATTTCAAAAATGTTATTCCTAAGTAGATGTGAGCGGATCTGCTGTGCTACAACCTTTTCTAAAATCTGGGAGATAAAAGAAGGTTTGATATTGGCCTGTAGTCGGACAGCTGACAAGGCTCAAGGTCAGGTTTCTTAATTAGGGGATTGACAACTGCCAGTTTCAAGTATTTAGGTACATAACCAGTGCTGATGGAAAAGTTTATTCATTTCATTTGAATTTATTTTGATGTTTTCAACTTCATTATCAAAAATGTTCTTGAAATCATTACTACCTATTGATGGTGTGAGTGCAGTGCTTTTATTCCCTGTTAATTTTGCCACCGTGCTGAATAAAAACATAGGATTATGTTTGTTATTTTCTATTAGGGGGGAGAAATATGCTGATCAGCAGCACTAAGAGCTTTCCCATAACTCAGGAGGCTCTCTTGCCATACTATTTAAAATACTGTCAATTTGGTTTGACGCCATTTACATTCTAATTTCCGAGTGGTCTGTTTTAAGGTGCACATATGATAATTATACCACTGTGCTAATCTTTTCTCCCTGATCATTTTGGTTTTAAGTGGAGCTCCATCATCTAGAGTGTAATGGAGCGTTGATTCTAGGCATTCAGTGGCCCAGTCGAGCTCTGCGGGGTCAGACGGAGATCGAATTAATATCGACAGTTCCGGAAGATTATTGATAAAACTTGCTGCTGTAGTTGACGTGAATGTGCTAAACACGTTAACGTGGTGAGGTACTAATGCTATGACTGGGGCAGATTTTAAAAGAGATAAGGTAATGATCTGAAATAGCTTCAGACCCTGGAATTAAAACTTCAATTTTTATTTTAATTCTAAATGTTAATAATAAACCAAGAGTGTGTCTCCCCTATGAGTGGGTCCTATAACATTCTGATTAATTCCAACTGAATCTAGAATGGACACAACTGCTACTCTTAAGGAGTCATTCTGATTATCATAATTTATATTTATTCAATTAATGCTTTGTGTGAAGAGGTAGCTACATTTGTGATGAAATTTGCAAATTATATGAGAAAATCAGATGAGGGCCCTTGTGGTATATAAATAATAATTAATGGAAATGACTGACTAGACCTGCTTTCAGACACTAAATATGTTATGTTTGTGTAAAGAACTTCAAATGTTAGCTAGCAGCTAGCAGACGGTCAGTTTAGCCTGTTTGTCTGCTCCCTGGCCTTGGCTCTGGACAGTCACTGGTTAATCAGAATCAGAATCAGGTTTATTGGCCAAGTGTGTTGACACACACAAGGAATTTGGTTCCAGCTGTTTGTTACTCTCAAAAGTACAGACATAACTAGTGCTGTTTTGAAACAGCACCGTCTCAAGTGGGATGGATACTGTCCCGCCCTAACAGGCCAAACAGCCTTGCCTTCAAAATTGCTCCAATTATCTATGAAGCCCAAACAATAGACATAAATACACACAGAGCGCTTCATGAACAAACAGAAGCTGGTGCCATCTTCACTCCATGTGCTTTTTATAGCTTCCTGGTCATGACGTCACCCCGCTGGTACTTATGTGATTCAGAGCTTGGACAATGTGGAAGCGTTTCTAAAGCATGTGTGTGTGTGTGTGTGTGTGTGTGTGTGTGTGTGTGTGTGTGTGTGTGTGTGTGAGAGAGAGTTTGGTAGAGTTCAGTGTGTTGAGGAGTCTAATGGCTTGATGGAGAAAACTGTGGCACAGTCTGATGATTCAGTGCCTCCTTCCTGATGGCAGGGGGGTTGAGAGTGTGTGAAAGGGGTGTGTGGGGGATGTATGTGAAGAATGTGTGTGAGGTGTGTGTGAGGGGTTTGTGTAAGGGGTTATGGGGTGTGTGAGGGGTGTGTGTGAAGAATGAGTGTGAGGTGTGTGTGTGAGGGGTGTGTGTAAGGGGTGTGTGTGAGGGGTGTGAGAGGTCGTCCACAATGCTGTTGGCTTTGCGGATGCAGTGTGTGGTGTAAATGTCCATGATAGAGGGGAGAGAGACTCTGATGATCTTCTCAGCCGTCCTCACAATCCTCTGTAGGGTCTTGAGATTGAAAGTGGTGCAGTTCCCAAACCAGGCAGTGATGCAGCTGCTCAGAAAGCTCTCAATGGTCCCTCTGTAGAACATGGTCAGGATGGGGGGAGGGAGATGGGCTTTCCTTAGCTTTCACAAGAAGTGGAGGAGCTACTGAGCTTTCTTGGTGATGGAGCTGGTGCTGAGTGACCAGGTGACGTTCTACACCAGATGAACACCAAGAAAGTTGGTGTCCCTGACGATCTCCACTGAGGATCCATCAATTGTCAGTAGAGAATAGCCACTCTATGCTCTCCAAAAGTCGACAACCATAGAGAGCACAGTCCTTAGATTTGCGGTGAGTTTTACCACAGAGAACTGCATTTCTGTCATCAAAAACCATGCCTAGCCTGTCCAGCTGAATGGCGGCGGCCGGAATTCTCTTGCTCAGCCACATTTCCATGAAAACAAAGACACAGCAGTACTTGCTGGAGTCTGATAGATTCCAATCCAGACATTTGCTAGCAGGATGGATGGTAAACCAGGCCAGCTAGGGTTAGTGCACTACTCCCTACGCGCTTTCCAAGTTTCTGCCAAGGTCTAGAGGCCTGGTCATCGAAGCAAGCCGAAGTTGTGTAGCTTCTCCCACAGATCATCATTATTGATGTTGGAGTGATATGTGTATTTCTGGAGAGTTTGGTGTTGGTACACACACAGAGACTGTTTGTTTCGATATCCATAGGTTAGGTAAGACGGGCTACAACATATAAACAGCACTATTAAGGATCCGGAGCAGCCGCTGCAGGCTGCTGTTGCAACGCTATCTCGAAACAATTTTGCCCTTGTGTCTCTAGTTGCACACTGTGTGATTTTGCCCACAATTTGGTTATCTAGGACAAATTTAAAAAAACTGAAGATTTCTATAATAATAATAATAATAATATAAGGTAAAATTCTTTAGTCTTCGATCGCTGGTTTGTTTCCCAACAGCCGATTAATGGCAATTTCGATCTTTTTTTTTCTCTGATGAAATTCTGGCAGAAGATTTTTAAGACACTCCTGCAGTGTGACTTAACCCTACAATGATCATCAAAACAAGAACCAATAGGAGCGCCAAACCGTTGTGACAACTTTAAAAAAAATGCAGGGAAAATGTGGAAGTGAGGACATAAAAAAAAAAAAGCGTATTGAGTTACGGAGGTAAAGAAGTGATTGTATGATGTTTTTATTATCAATGCATGTCAGGAACCAAAATAATACTTCAGATTTTTTGTTCACTGCTAGCTACCATTAGCAAGAGAACAAGGGTCTGAACGTGTCACGGGTTGATGACGTAAAACTTCAGATCAGTTTTTTCTTGTGCATTTTTTTTTTTGACTTTTTTACAGTCTGACATTATGACAATTGAGATTCTATGGTGTGACATGGGGATCATGCCAGGGAATTAGAAATGGGGACGACACCGGGTGCAGTCGGAACTCCTGTCTTTGTTTAAATTGGAAATTAGCAGTTGCAAAAGGGGCATCTGATGGGGGAAAAAATGGGATAGACAAAGAAAGAAAAATCCTGACAAGTTTACATAAGAAAAAAAAAAAATACATGTGAACATGTTTTGATAAATGTATGATAAAAATCACATCAACCTAATTTTTTGGATGCCTGTGCATGAACACTGACAAATTGTTACTTGTTGTTATTTATTTGTCATTTGCTTATATTCTTTTTGGGGTGCTGTGATTTTATATGTATATTTTTATTTACTGATAAAGTCCAGCCTGGGATGATAAACAAACGCACGTTGAAGGATCAGACGGCTCTCCTGCTGGCCGTGTCGCGGGAGCACGAGGGGTGTGTGTCGTGTCTGCTAGAGAGAGGTGCAGATCCAGACATCGCCAACACGAACAAGGAGACGCCTTTGTATAAAGGTAACACGGGGAGCTTCCTAAACCAGCTGCAGCTCTTCACCAGACATGTAGAATTGACTGGAATGTAAGGAAAACTTTATGGAAGGAGTCTCCAGTGTCAGTGCTTGTTACAGTCAGAGGTAATGTTTTTCAGACATTTTCCCTTATTTATGAGGGTACACCAGAGGAAGCCTGGTTATAGCTGCTGTGTGGTAAACATGAGAACAAGAACATGAACTAACATAATAGTATCAATAGTATTAGTAGAGGTAAAAGTAGTAGTGATGATAGTAGAAGTAATTAATAGAAGTTAGTAAAAGATGGTAGAAGTTAGAAGTAATATTAATAGATGTCATAGCAGTTATAGTATTTAAGGTAGTGGTTGTCTAACTGTAGAGGTTGAAGCAGTATTATTATTATTATTATTATTATTATTATTATTATTATTATTATTATTATTATTATTATTATTATTATTATTATTATTATAGTTTAAATAGCAACAATATTAAAAGTAATATTGGTTTTAATAGTAGGAGCATTTGCAGAGGTCGAAGTAATAGTAGTAGTAGTAGTAGAAGAAGTTGTATAAGTAGAAGTAATATTGCTATAAATAATAGTAGTATTATTTATTTTAAAAGTAATGTCAGTAGGAGTACTAATAGTAATAGTTAAGAAAGATGTAATAGTAGTAGTTAAAGTAATAGTAGTAATAGTTTAGGTAGAAGTAATGTTATTAGTGATAGTATTAGTAATAGTTAAGGTACAAGTTGTTAGGTTCCATCTCTGAGCCAGATATATTAGTAGTACCAGTAGAAGTAGTCGTAGCAGTAGTAGCAGTAGTGGTAGTAGTAGTAAAAGGTCTAGTTAAAGTAATATTTAGTAGTAGTGTAGTAGTAACAGGCGATTAAGAGGATGAAGAATGGAAAGTCGGTTGGACCAGATGACATACCGGTAGAGGCGTGGAGATGTTTAGGAGAGATGGCAGTGGAGTTTTTAACCAGATTGTTTAACAGGATTCTGGAAGGGGAGAGGATGCCTGAGGAATGGAGAAGGAGTGTGCTGGTACCGATCTTTAAGAATAAGGGAGATGTGCAGACCTGCAGTAACTACAGGGGAATTAAGTTGATCAGTCACACCATGAAGTTATGGGAAAGAGTAGTGGAAGCCAGGTTGAGAGAAGAGGTGACCATCTGTGAGCAACAGTATGGTTTCATGCCGAGGAAGAGCACCACAGATGCCTTATTTGCTTTGAGGATGTTGATGGAGAAGTATAGAGAAGGACAGAAGGAGTTGCATTGTGTATTTGTGGATTTAGAGAAAGCGACGACAGAGTGCCAAGAGAGGAGTTGTGGTATTGTATGAGGAAGTCAGGTGTGTCAGAGAAGTATGTAAGGGTGGTGCAGGACATGTATGAGGACAGTGTGACGGCAGTGAAGTGTGCAGTAGGTACGACAGACTGGTTCAGAGTGAAGGTTGGACTGCATCAAGGATCGGCCCTGAGCCCTTTCCTGTTTGCAGTGGTGATGGACAGGTTGACGGACGAGGTCAGACAGGAGTCTCCTGGACTATGATGTTTGCAGATGATATTGTGATTTGTGGTGAGAGTAGAGAGCAGGTTGAGAAGAGCCTGGAGAGGTGGAGATATGCGCTGGAGAGAAGGGGAATGAAAGTCAGTAGGAGTAAGACAGAGTACATGTGTGTGAATGAGAGGAGGGCAGTGGAGTGATGCGGTTGCAGGAGAAGAGGTGGAGAAGGTGGAGGAGTTCAGGTACCTGGGGTCAACAGTGCAAAGTAATGGAGAGTGTGTTAGAGAAGTAAAGAAAAGAGTGCAGGCAGGGTGGTGTGGGTGGAGAAGAGTGACAGGAGTGATTTGTGATAGTAGGGTATCTGCAAGAATGAAAGGGAAAGTTTATAGGACTGTGGTGAGACCTGCGATGTTGTATGGATTAGAGACAGTGGCATTGAGTAAAAGGCAGGAGGCAGAGCTGGAGGTAGCAGAGCTGAAGATGTTAAGGTTTTCGTTGGGAGTAACGAGGATGGACAAGATTAGAAATGAGTTTATTAGAGGGACAGCACATGTAGGATGTTTTGGTGACAAGGTGAGGGAGGCGAGATTGAGATGGTTTGGACATGTGCAGAGAAGGGACATGAATTATATTGGTAGAAGAATGCTGAAGATGGAGCCACCAGGTAGGAGGAAAAGAGGAAGGCCAAGGAGGAGGTTCATGGATGTGGTGAGGGAAGACATGCAGGTAGTTGGTGTGAAAGAGGCAGATGTAGAGGACAGGGTGGTATGGAGACGGATGATCCGCTGTGGCGACCCCTAATAAGAGCAGCTGAAAGAAGAAGAAGAAGAAGTGTAGTCGTAACAGTGGTAGATGTAATATAAGTAGAAGTAACAGTAATACTAGTTAAGGTTGAAGTGGAGTGGTAGTACTAGATAAGGTAAAGTAATATTAGTATTTGTAGTAATAGGTGCGATAGTTTAGTAGAAGTAATTGGAGTAGGGTATTAGTAGTAGTTAAGATAGAAGTAATAGCAGTGGTAGTAATATTACTAATAGTACCGTAATAGTAGTGTTTGTAATCATAGTTGTAATAGTTAGGTAGAAGTAGTAATAGTAATATATTTTTTATATTTGTAGTGGTAGTAAAAGTAATTTAGTAGTAACAGTACTGTTAATTATAGTACAGAGGGAAGTAATAGTAGTGGTTCTAATAATAGCATTAATAGTTTTGGTTTAAGCAATATTAGTAAAAGAAATATTAGCATTAGTAGTATTGGAAGCTGAGTTAGATGAAATATTTGTAGACGTAAAAGTAACAGTAGTAGTTGTATTAAGACTATTAATATTCAAGGTATGATTTATATTTGTAGTGGTAATAGTATATGTAGACATAGTAGTAGAAGTTGTTGTAGTAATAGTAGTAGGAGGAGGAGGAGTACTAATTGTAATAGTAGTAGTTGTAGTAATAGTTTCAGTAATGTTACTAAAATAGTTGTAGTAGCAGAGGTAGAAGTAATAGTAATAGTAATAATAGTAGCATTACTCTTGTATGGTAGTTTTGTTTATGTGAAAGATGGAATCCTCTGTAGAATCCTGATTTAGAGCTTTCTCTGCGTCTCCAGCATGTGAGAAGGAGAACCCCTCCATCGTGGCCTTGCTGCTGAATCACGGCGTGGCAGTGAACAGAAGCTGCATACAAGGCTGGACGGCGCTGCACGAGGCCGTGTGCAAGAACAACGTGGAGATCTGTGAGATGTTGGTGAAGGCAGGGGCTAAAATCAGCATTCCTAACATATACGGCATCACCCCCTTCTTCGTTGCAGCTCAGACCGGGAAGGTCGATACGCTCCGCTTCCTCCTGAAGAATGGTAAAGTGAGGAAACCGACCTTATATCAAACCTGACGAGTTTTATACTGAAGAGGCTTTATTTATTTCTACACTCAGGTGCTGATATTAACAGCCAGGCAGCAGATGGAGCCACGGCGCTTTATGAAGCTTCTAAGAATGGTCATGTGGAGATTGTGGAGTTTCTGCTGTCTCAAAAAGCAGACACCAACAAACCGGGAAAAACCGGACTGCTGCCCATTCACATTGCAGCTCAGAGAGGAAATGACCGGTAAGCAAGTAATAATAATAATAATAATAATAATAATAATAATAATAATAATAATAATAATAATGTCAATTATTTTTAATACAATTTTAAATATTTATTATGTTTAAACCTTTCCTTATTTTCCAAAATTACATGACTTTTCAGGAAATGGGCACCGGGCCAAGCTGTACAAATACTCAAATATAGGATCTTATTGTTCTTATTTTCCTTTTCTTTTTTTTTTTTTTTTTTTTTTTTTGCTGTAAAATTTCATACTTTTGGTATGGGTTTGAAATATCCAAAATAATCAAGAAACTAATTTTGATAAAACAAGAAATAAATATGCAGCTTGAAAGATGCTCCAGAATAGAACCACTGGTTTATTTATTCATTTAGTTAGTTAGTTATTTTATATGTAATGTTATTTCATTTTTATATAATTTTATACTTTTTTATACTTTCATACTATACTTTATATCTTTGCTTAAGCTGATAAATAATGTTGACTATTGGAAAAAGAAATAACAAAAAGATATTCAATGCAATTACACATTATTACACTTTCTCTGTCTGTGATTGTATTATTATTAGTAGCACTATTGGTAGTAGGGATAGTAGTTTTAATAGATGTTGTAGTTTTGTCAGTAGTAGTGGTTGTAGTAGTGCTTTTAGCAGCAATATTATTAATAGTAGTTTTAGTAGAAGTATTAGTAGAAGATTTAGTAGTTGTAATAGCAGAAGTAGTATAAGATGTAGTGATAGTAATTGTGTGTGTGTGTGTGTGTGTCCGTGTGTGTGTGTGTGTGTGTGTGTGTGTGTGTGTGTGTGTAGATTTGTAACTGTTGAAATGAGTTGGGATAATTGAATGTGTATAAATGTTGTTGCACGCTGTTTCAGCGACGACTGCTTCGGTTTCGGGTCAGCACACGGTACTGACAGGTGGCTTCAGTAAGTCCTACAGCGTGGCTAAAAAAACATCCACTGCTCCATTAACATTATTAACATGAGGTTAATGTGTCGAGTTCAAGCGGTGTGGTTTTCATTTCTTAACCGTGTGCCGTTCTGCTTTTCACTCTGAAGTTGCTTTGGATCTATAGGGTCCAGTAGATGAAGTTTTTTTTTAGGGTAATTAAAAGGTGTTCATAAGGCTTCATGACACCTACATAAACACTTCCATATATCTATATATCTATATCTACATCCAAACTCATTCACTTTGACTGCAGACTTTAGGCAGATTTTCCTGATATTAGGTGTTATAACACTTGCATTCAAAAGTCATATACGGTACATACAGTAGCTTGTGATGGCGGCATAGCACTAACATAGGCATTCATTGAAACTTTATTAGAAAAAAATTAAATTTTAACTTGACTTATAAAAAAATATACTGACATAACACTGACATAGGCATTCATAAACATGTTATAAGCAGAAATGTGTCATTTTACTTACAGACTATAATATGCAAAGGAGGTATTATAGTGTCTTAGCATTGACATTGGCATTCATATGTATGTTATAATGAGAAATATGCCACAACTTTTACTATAGTGTCACAGCACTGACATAAGTATTTATAAAAAAAAAAACACACAAATAGAAATATAACATTTTACTTAAACTGACACTGTTCTTAATGCCATAACAATGGCATAGGCATTCATAAACATGTTAAAAGCAGAAATATGTATTTTTAACAGACTATAGAAAAAATGTCATTATAGTGTCATAACACTGACTTAAGCATTCATAAAATCCTTATAAGAAGAAAAATGATATTTTACTTTACTTCCTTATACACAAGTGTTATTATAGAGTCATAGCATTGACAAAGGTATTCATATGCATGTTATAAGCAGAATGGCATTTTACTTACAAGACATAGGAAACAGACACATCTGTTATTATATGCTCATAGCACTGACATAAGTTTTGATAAAAACATTATACAAAAAAAACATAGCAGTTTACTTAACCATAAACACTGCTGTCATGATACTGACATATGCATTTATAACATTCCTATAGACAGAAATGTGACATTTACTTACAGACCATAGAAAATATACACAACTGTCATAATAGTGTAATAACACTAACATAATATGCAAAGGTGGAATTATTGTCATAACACTGACATACATGTTTATGTACTGTATGTTTAGAATGCATAAGAAAGAGACACAACTGTCACAACACTATCATGTTGACATTTGCATTCATAACATTCTTATAAACAGAAATTTGACCTTGGAGCAGAAATTTTGACATAGGTGTTCATATGTATATTATAAGCAAAGATATTACATTTTACTTAGAAGGCATAGACACCTGACACAACTCTTATAATAACACTGACATACGTTTTCATAAAAATGTTACAAGAACAAAACATTACACTGATATTAGTGTCATAGCACTGACATAGGCTTTCATAAATGTTATTAAAAAAAAGCAGCGTCAACACTGACGTGTCATTATAGTGACATAGCACTGACTTAGGTATTCATATATTTATAAGGATATATTCCATTTTTCATAGATTATAAGCAGGCATAGGGAACTCACTTGAGGTATGAACATAGTAATATATTTATTGTCAGCTTATAAAATGGAATATGGGTGAATGGGTACGAAGGATTATGAAGCCTTTATGTCAGGACATCCCAAGCGAGGTCATAGGTGTAGAAGTTTTTTCATGTAATTAATAGTCATTAATTGTCATAGAGTGGATTTTACTCAATAATTCCAGCTACTAAACTATTCATGTGTAAGTGCACTTCATTAGCAGTTCTTAAGCAGTTTGTTAGAGCTGTCATTAACATTAGCATTAAATGAGATGTACTGTAACACCTCGAAACACTGCCTCTGTGCTTCAGAATCGTATCAATGCTCATCCCCGCCACCAGCAAGGCCCGGGTGAGGCGTAGCGGCATTAGCCCCCTCCACCTCGCCGCCGAGCGCAACCGAGACGAGATCCTCGAGCTGCTCATCGACTCCGGCTTTGACGTGAATGCCAGGCTGTCCGATGACCGCAGCACGATGTACGAGGATCGCCGCAGCACCGCCCTCTACTTCTCTGTGATGAATAACAACATCGATGCCACCAGCATGCTGCTGCGGGCCGGAGCTGATCCCAACCTGGACACCTTCAGTCCCCTGCTTGTAGCCCTGAGGCAGGGCTGCATACGGACCGTGACCCTGCTGGTGGAATACGGCGCGAACGTCAACGCCTACATCCCCACTCACCCCACCACCTTCCTGCCACCGTCATGTTCTGCATGAAGTACCTCACCCTGCTCAAGTACCTGATGGACAACGGCTGTGACGCGCTTTCCTGTTTCAGCTGCGTCTACGGTAGTGACCCTCACCCCCCCCTGAAGCCGGAGCAAAGGGATCGTACACACTTCAGAGACGATCAGACTACATCACGTGACACCTGCGTACAGGTAACGCAATCCATCGATGTTCGCCATACAATTTACATACATACTGCGCCGAATGCTATGAAGAACTACAGCAAATATACACAACTCATATTTATGTCTTTTGTTTTATACACTGTTATAAGCAGGTATATAAATATTTATACAGTTATAAGTAAAATCATGATATCAACCTCACTATACACTGTCAGGATATCACGGTTTTCTTGGGATTCTGCATTTTGTCCTCCTTTATTTTAATAATTTTTGGTTTTAACCACCAGATGTCGCTAATGTGTCACTTTGCCCTTCACTAGTGGCTCATTAGCTGTTTGCAGTCTCTCTGTGTCTATTTACATTTAACATGTACAGCATTTGGCACTTATCCACTCTCAACTTTTTGGGATTTAATCCCATGACCTTAAGATCAGGAATCCATCATCTTATACACTGAGCTACTTAATTTCTCCTTTTTGATATCAGTTTGCTAAATTTGAAACATTATTCTAGTATATTTGTGTCCCCATATAGTCCAGATTTAGTCTCCAATTTGCTGTTATAATAACCTCCACTCTTCTGGGAAAGAAGTTACTCTAGATTTTGTGGAGATTTGTGCTCTGTAAGGGTGTTAGTAAAGTCAGGTACTGGTGTAGGTGAGAAGGTGAGGAGGCCTGAGGTGCAGTCAGCGTTCACATTCATCCCAAAGGTGTTCAATAGAGTTTATAGCAGGAGATCTTCCACTCCAACGCATGGAAAGCAGACCTTCATGAAGTTTGCTTTGGGTTTTCTAGTTCATGTGAAGGGAAAATTTTATTCTCCTGCATCCAAAGATGTCCTCCAACTTTGTACAGTTTGAGGAGGAATCACATATGGCTAAAAAAAAGCAGGTGTCCCAATACTTTGGACATTGCTCAGAAGAGTGGAGGTTATTATAACAGGAAATGGGACTAAATAGTGGAATGGGAATGTTAAAAAAAAAAAAAGAACATTGCAATCCACATACTTTTGACCATATTGTGCATGTCTTTTGTCTTTCTTGGTTTTAACCAACAGATGTCGCCAATGTGTCTTTTATCCTAGAGGAACAAATGGCTCATTAGAAGTATCGAGACACCAGAATTTTCCACCCATATGTGGTTCTTGAGTTGTGTTGGACGTCTTAAGATGCAGGAGCATTACATTTTCTCTTCACTTGACATCCCTAGGAGACTCAAACCTGTTCCATTATGAAAATGACACTGTGCACAAATCTAGCTCCATGAAGATTTGCTTTACATGGATTGGAAGATGTGGAATATCTCCTGCTTTAAACCCTGTTAAACACCTTTTGAGATGAATGTGAACTCTGACTGCACAAACATTTCTTCATATAGTGTATTTTATATGCATCACATCAGCAAAAGTGCCTTTAAAGTGGAAAAATATATTGCAATATATAATTTATTACATTCTGATTATTAAGTTTGTAGACACCTGACCATCAGATTGCTTTGTGCTTCTTTTTGAACATCCCATTCCACATTTAGACTTCATTCTTCTGGAAAGATGTTCCACTAGATTTTGTAAAGATTCTTTCAGCCTTAAAGGTGTTAGTAGAGTCAGGTCCTGATGTAGGTGAGAAGGTGAGGAGGTCTGGGGTGCAGTCAGCATTTACATTCATCCCAATGGTGTTCAATAGGGTTTATAGCAGGAGATCTTCCATCCCATGGATAGCAGATCTTCATGTAGCTGACTTTGTGCACACGTCATGCTGGAGCACGTTTGGGTCTACAAGTTCAAGTTAGGGTAAAATATTGTACTCATAGAAGTGCAAAAGTAAAGGTCACGTGTAAATTTGGGTGTGGTTGGGGCGGAGTCAAGGAAGTGCACAAATCAACCTTATGCAACTACAAACCTACATGAATCGTTTATCGTCCATAACACACCCATGCTAACACTGATGCTTTACCTGTGTCTCCTGTACCTCCAGTTCTGTGACATTGTCTCCACGGACACCTACAGCCACTGGGCAGGACCTATCATCGACGTGCTCCTGGATTATGTAGGAGACGTGAAGCTCTGTTCTCGGCTCATCGAACACTTGGACAGTTACCTGGACTGGGCGGAAATCAAGGAAAAAGCGAGTACGCCTGAGATGTTTTTGAGTGTCGTTCATGTGGATCTTTTCAGTCTCTTGTTCATTTCTCCGTTTACTGTTTCCCCCAGTGCCCCCACGGCCGCTCATGCAGCTCTGCAGACTGAAGATCCGCCAGATGATCGGAATCCACAGACTGAAGAAAATCAAAAAGTTGCCCCTTCCTGTGCGTCTGATCAAATTCCTGAACCATGAGGAGCGCATGCGTGATTTATTTTGACCGTATTGTGTTCGGAACAACACATGCCCAGAATTTTCAGTACTATAATGTATTATGTGTGTATATATTCTTTCAGTTGTTCTGTGTGTGTGTGTGTGTGTGTGTGTGTGTGTGTGTGTGTGTGTGTGTGTGTGTGTGTGTGTGTGTGTGTGTTTGTGTGTGTGTGTGTGACACTTTGATGATGTAATGTTGGACAGACCTGCACTTAGATAATTAGACCTTCACTTCTTCACTGGTTTTCATCAGCAGTGGATGAAGTACACAAACCATGTTTTTGTGAAAATATGATGATTTTGCAAAATATCGTTGAGTACAAAGTAAAATATTTGAGTTTGAAATGTAGAAGTTGCAGTAAAAGATAATGGAAATACTTCAGTAAAGTACAGATACACAAAAAAGGCCATTTAAATAAAGTAACCAATCACATTTACTTCCTTACTGTCCACCACTGGTTTTAACACAATCCTAGAGAAAAACATTAGCACTCTCGTGGGTTCTGTAGATCTCCAGAATGAAGATGGAGGTCTCAGTAGATCCATGCTAGCTCTATAAGGAACCCAAAGGAGGACCTGGAAGTAAACAACGAATCAACTTCCTCACTGCATTCTAATGCATTACATGATACTGAACGTAATTAATGTGTATTAAATGTTAGAGTGTTTCTATTCCAGTGTTTGTTTTAGTTTCTAATAAATCCTGAAAGCACTGAGGTCATGTGATCTGAGCTTTCAGTTCCCTGCTTTGAGGTCATGTGACATGTACAGGATCAATCCACAAGGTGGCATTGTAGATTCAAATATTCATTGTGTCTGGTACGATCCAGTTTATTCTCTATATTGTAAAGAGCTGGAAGCAGTTTAGGTGTGAATACTGGATTGTGATTGGCTGGAAGGAGTTCGGGTGTGAATTCTGGATTGTGATTGGCCGGAAGGAGTTCAGGAAGGAGTTCATATTCACATGGACCATATATGAATCATGTAAAGGAAAAGAAAATGTATAAATATTAGGATGCGCTGTTTTTATAATGAATAATAGTAAAGAAATCAACATTAAGGTTCTAACAGTAACTTAGAAATTACAGCGTGACCTCTGACACTGGAGACTCCTTCCATTTATATATATTATATATCATTCATAATATTGACAGAATTTGTAAATCTGTTAATAGAGAGTAAATGAGCTGATATTATAGCAACGATTGAATGTATAAAAAAAACCCTGTGATTTGTAATCTAATGAATTATCTGACCAACCGCTCAATTCAACAGCTCTAAGTAATTGCAATCTTTGTGAACTAATAAAAGGATTTGCAATGCTGTTATACAAGCACCAGGGGGCAGCAGTGATCTACACGACCCGTATAACAATAAGGTCTAAAATATATGTTAGCGGTTTGTGGAATTTGCTCTGGTAGGTTATAAATCAGCTCTACTGTAGGATTTGCTGCTGTTGATAAGTCTCTCTCCATCGGTCTTCCGTTTTTAAAAGTGTTTTGTCCTCCACTTTCCTCCCAATGCATCATGCGATCAGTCGATACAGATTTTCAAATCAAACCAAACCACAGCCATCCATCCTGCCAGGCTCGCTCATCCCTACTGCGTCTCGCTCAGCAGTCGTGTGGACAAACAGCTGTCGGAGAGCAGACTGGGGACCGTTTGTCCACTGAGGACGTTTGAGTGGACAAATAAAAAGCACTGGATGTTCAGCAGGTTGCCATGGTTGATGGTCCAGAAGTTTTGAGAGGGTTCTGCCTTCAGACAGACAGACAGACAGACAGACAGACAGACAGACAGACAGATAGACAGACAGACAGACAGACAGACAGACAGACAGACAGATAAATGGTGTTCCTCTCCGCCTTGTGAGTTCTACATCTAGACAGACAGACAGACAGACAGACAGACAGACAGACAGACAGACAGACAGACAGACAGACAGACAGATAGATAGATAGATAGATAGATAGATAGATAGATAGATAGATAGATAGATAGATAGATAGCCAGGAAATCTACAGATGTGTAGAATTAAATTTTCCCTTCACTTAAACTACGCGTTCCATGAAGATCTGCTTTGCGTGGGTTGGAGTGGAAGATCTCCTGCTATAAGGTCTCCTTGAACACCTTTGGGATGAATGTGAATGCTGACTGCACTCCAGACCTCCTCACCTTCTCACCTACATCAGTACCTGACTTTACACCCTTGTGGCTGACAGAGCACAAACCTCCACAACATCTAGTGGAACATCTTCCCAGAAAAGTAGAGCTTATATAACAGTGAATGAAGACCACTGCTCCTGACCCCCTTTTCTGCTCTCCAGACCTGCCACATCCATCCTGATGTCCTACTACGGGATGGAGTTCTCACCTGAAACTTTTCAGTGCTGTTCAGGATGGCCTCCAAATGATCACCCTTAAGATATAGAAGAGCATCATCTTGGTGATGTTACATTGTGATAAAATGTGTTTCATGCTCAGCAAAAAAAACCCTTTTACCCTTTCACATAATAAAAAACACGGACCACATGGGAGAAGATCAAAAGCTAGAAATTACCATCTCAGCCATCACCATGTGACCTTTTTTCTTTTCCCTCAGTGAGTTTGATGACGGTTTGATATTTTACCGATCTGTCTGATATCATTAGCGCATTCGTCTTTGTTCTTTTATCTTTTCCGATTTAAATGCAAACCTGGAGCTCGCTTTGAAACACTGGTCGCGTGTACACACACCCTCCCGCTGACGCTAACAGAGGTGTGATTCTTACAGATGTTACATCAGTTCACTTCTGATCACATCTCCTGTCTCTTTTTAATCCATCCTGCTATTAAATAACACACTAACTACCATCAAATTCAGAAAATCCATTTACATGTAACACTTGTGGGTCGTGTATTTCCTCGTTTCCCCTTCAGTGGTGTCGTTTAATCTCAGTGTTATAGAGAAGTGCAGTAGAACAGAGCGCTGCATCACACACAGGATCTCACACAGTCAGAATGAAAAAAAACCCAATGAACACAATTCAACACGTCTCCTTTCACTGGAGCCACAGCTGCACCTCCACATACATCATCTCCAGCAGAAGCACCAATATTCACCTCGTAACATCACCCCGGGGTTTTTGTGAATTTGTTCCTGGGGATTTGAAATGAAATGTGTTTATGTGCATATTCTACAGGAAAGAAAATACAAAAGTATAAACGATTCATAAAAAAAGCTCAACAACTGTTTTGAACTGTATTAGCGACGTTTCCTCACCATGTCCTGCTTTTCTTCTCTTGTAAATGTCCATGTAAGTGTTTCTGTGACCAAATCAGCTTCGTCTCCTCAGTTTCTTCACATGAATGTATTTGAGATTGTGAAGTTTGCTACAGATGCGGGTTGTGAGCTCTGACAAGTGACGCTCTCTGACCATCCAATCAAAAGACGTTAAAATGGCGACATTATAAGGACATTATTGGGCGACTGTTAGAGGGTCTCGGAGTCATCAACTCAAAATCTGATTGGTTACAGCAACAGCTACGAGCAGCATGTACTTTACGCTATTATATATTTTTTCTGGAGGCCTGCGATGTAAACAGACACTACAGGAAGCAGCACAAAGAAGGTCTTTTTGATATGGAACATGCTTGATTTTGTATAAACATCATTCCCGGATTACATTAGCAAAGCCAGATTGCTGGAATAGCTACATACACTACACTACATACGCCACATGCAGGAACAATTTCTGGTACTTCCTTTCAAACTTCATATTTTCTAAACAGGAACTATTATAGTTGCAGGTAGGAACCAAACTTGTGAGCAGGGAACTGAAAAAAAGTCACACCACAGAATTAGTTAGAGGTATTATTCAGAGCCAATCCTGAACAACCCAGTGCCCCCGAAGCAGCTCTGATCCATCACAGGCTGTCCTCCACAAGACCTTTGAAAGTGTGTGTGTTATCTGATAATAATACATTAGCAGATGGTCTTGTACATTGTAGGGTGGAGACTTCATAGATCGGACTAGTGTGTCCAGCACGCCCCATGGACACTCAATCAGACCGAGACCTAAAGATTTTGGAGGTCGAGTCAACACTCTTTGTCATGTTCCTCAAAGCGTTCCTGAGCAATGTGTCGCAGTGTGGATGTGAGCTTTGGAGCTTTGTTCTGCTGAAAGAGGACAATGGGAACATCATTACTTTGAAGGGGGTAACTGCATGTAGGTGCTACATTTGATAGTAACATCCATATGAACTCCAAAAGCCAAAGACTTTCAGCAGAACATCACCCTGAGTATCACCTTGCCTTCTCAAGCTCGATCTTCTTCCTATAGCGCATCTTGGTGCCATCTCTGACACAGCAAACCCCGCAAGTGCATTAGTGGGTCATTAAAAAGTCCATGTCCCTGATACTGGTTCACCAGTTTCTAACCTCTACATGCTAGAATCCCACCACAAGACCTGCTGATCCATACACTCATCCATTTTTCTTGCACACCGGTGTACGTACAGTATATGTCAGCTTCTTGTCATTGATCTTCTGAAGTTCTTCTTGAAAACAGATCCATGCAGGGAAATGTCTTGGGAGTTGTGTTCAGTTGAATGTTGGCAGACTTGGCTCAGGTACAGGCTCTGAAGTATTCCTGATCAGAGAACTCAACTAGGGAAAAACCAGAACATTAAGCACTGATGCGGTTCCTCTGGGTGAGGAACATTATTATGTTCAGCTAAGGTGTTAACATCGCTCTCGTAACTGTTTTGATTTGACTTGACTTCCATGTAGAGACCTCACACTGGGCTCACACAGCAGCTGGCACAGGGGTGGATTTATCTCAGGGAAGAAATAAAAGCGGAGTGTGTGTGTGTGTGTGTGTGTGTGTGTGTGTGTGTGTGTGTGTGTGTGTGTGTGTGTGTGTGGGATGACAGGTGCATCTGGCAGCATGAGTTGTGTTTGTGATTAGCATCGACCCTGCAGCGCAGTTGGTTGCTGTTGGAGCTGTTTGAAGGGTTTTCCTGTGGAGCGTCTACCACCTATTACCCATAATCCTCCTCTTCACACTCGAAACATGCTCCACAAATAGACTTAGTCAAACTTGGGATCAAATAAAAACCTGCTCTTCTTTGCCGTTTCAAATGATTTAGTAATTGACTTTATAAATCTGCTGAACAGAATAAAGTAAAAGAGCTTTCACATTGGATGGCATCGGCTGCCATTTTCACTCCATACAGAGCTGATGGATGGCAGCAAGCTAGCAAGCTGCCTTTAGCTAGTTAGCCCAGTAGACAGATTTGAGAACATTTAACTGTTCAGTTAGCTACAGTGGGAAATACAGCAGGGTTTTTTTAGCATCCAATATGAAATCAGAATCAGAAAGAGATTTTGAGAAATTGTTTCAAAGCTTCCAGTTGCACATTTTTTTAATGATGAATTAAATAAAATAAATGAATAAAAAGGAATAAAAAAACTACTACCCAGAGAAATACAGAAGTAAATAAGTAAACAGTTGTATTGCAATTTATTTTTTATTGAAGTGTTCATGAGGTCGATTTCCTCGGGGAAGAAACTTCTTGTTTGCCTGCTGTCCGGGTGCTCGGTGCTCTTTAGTAAAAGGTTTGGCTGTGAGGGATCCAGCGTGATTTTCTAAACCCCTTTTTTCTCATTCTGGATGTATACAGTTGTTGAAGAGTGGGCAGGGGAGCACCAATACTTTCAGCCTCACAAAGATAAACACTATAAGGTTAATAATGCAATATGGACCAAACATACGAGGTGGTATCCAAAAGTTTTGAGATTAGCGCCACAGATCCGTTCGCTTTCACAGGATGTCCTCCATCAGACGCCTTAACATCTGTCTGTAGAACTCACTATTGTAGATGTAAAACTCACAAGGCGGAGAGGAACACCATCTATCTATCTATCTGTCTGTCTGTCTGTCTGTCTGTCTGTCTGTCTGTCTGTCTGCCTGTCTGTCTGTCTGTCTGCCTGCCTGTCTGTCTGTCTGTCTGTCTGTCTGTCTGTCTGTCTGTCTGTCTGTCCTTTTGTCTATGTATCTCTCTATCTGCTGATTTGTTGTGTCAGACATTGTTAATGTGATGTTGATGTTGATGAAAAAAAGCTCTCGAGATGCCTCCTGGTTCCTGGAGGTAAGAAGGTATGGCTGCGCTCCAGGACTCCAGCGAGCCGCTGATTGCATGATTGACACGAACAAAAACAAATCATTATTTGATTACAGCCATGTGTACAGTTTGATTGCAAAAGTTATACAGGATAATAATAATAAAAAAACTCACATTCCAATCAACAATCGTTCAACTCTTCTGATCCACGGGGAGGTAGAGAGCCATCAACACCACACCCAGCAGGTCCAGGGCCAGCTTTCTCCCAACTCCAGTGACCTACTGATCTCTACACCACATTGTAGGACACTGATGTCTCACTGCTTCTCCTCCATTCTGATAAAACTCAGCATCTTCCCATGTATCATATATATCTGTATCTACACTCTGTATTATCTTGGGACGTCCTGTACATACAATTTACATACATCTACATCTACATACATCTACATACATCTCACACATGCACATGTACTTTAAGAACATCTCATTCTACAGTCCTTATTCGCTCTTATAATAAGCTCCACTCTTCTGGACAGATGTTCCACTACATTTTTGTGACGTAACAGAAGGTTGTGTGTTTGTACAGAGAGGACAATGACTGTGGTGTCAGGAGAAGATGGAGCTCTGCTGGGCTGAAAATAGATCTGGAGCAGGAGTGTGTGTTGTGCTGCTTTACTATAAAAATAAACACAACCTTACAGTCATGAAGTCCAGCAGACGGTGGAGACTCCTTCCATAGAAATGTCACAGAAAACGTCACTATATAAACAGACACGTTTCTGTTCAGTGTCTCCTGGCCGTCTGCAGAGACATGAACATCTACATTTAAAACAAACTGGCTGCTTATTCATTTATTTGTTTGTGTAGTTTGTTTACAGATAATTGCCCTGGGATGTTAAATACACTATAGAAACAAACTATTTTAATTTGAATTTAATTTCTATTAATTAGTTTGTTTGTTTTCAAAGTTTTAAAGAAAAGTAAAGATCCACATTTTATGTTACATTCTTTATTTCATAATGGATTAAATTAATTATTTTCCTTAAAATTCTACAAACAAAACCGCATAATGACATGAAAGAAGTTTGTTTGAAATCTTTGCAAATTTATAAAAAATAAAGCACATGTACAGTTTTTACAGCCTTCACCATGACACTCAGAATTGAGCTCAGGTGCATTGTGTTTCCACTGATCATCCTTGAGAGGTTTCTACAACTTGATTGGAGTCCACCTGTGGTAAATTCAGTTGATAGGACATGGATTTGGAAAGACACACACTTGTCTACAGAAGGGTTACACATTTAACAGTGCATGTCAGAGCACAAACCAAGCCATGAAGTCCAAGGAATTGTCTGTAGCCTTCTGAGACAGAATTGAAGGTCCCAATGAGCACAGTGGCTTCCATCATCTATGAATGGAAGAAGTTTGGAACCACCAGGATATTCATAGCGAAGACCCGCCCGGTCACACTGAGCGATCGGGAGGGAAGGGCCTTAGTCACGGAGATGAGCAAGAACCTTATGGTCACTTTGAAAGAGCTCCAGCATTTCTCTGTGGAAAAAGAAGAACCTTCCAGAATAACAACCATCTCTGCAGCACTCCACCAATCAGGCCTATATGGTAGAGTGGCCAGATAGAAGCCACTCCTCAGTAAAAGGCACATAACAGCCCATCTGGAGTTTGCCGAAAGGCATGTGAAGGACTCTCAGACCATGTAAAACAAAGATTTAACACTTTGAGCTGAATGCCAAGCATCATATCTGGAGTAAACCAGACACTGCTCATTACCTGGCCAATACCATCCATAAAGTGAAGCATGGTGGTGGCAACATCATGTTTGGGGGTGGTTTCGGGGCAGGAACTGGGCAGGATCGAGGGAACAATGAATGCAGCAATGCACGGAGACGTCCTTGATAAAAACCTACTCCAGAGCGCTCTGGACCTCAGCCTGGGGTGAAGGTTCATCTTCCAACAGGACAACAACCCTCAACACACAGCCAAGATAACAAAGAAATGGCTATTGGACAACTCTGTCAATGTCCTTGAGTGTCTCAGCCAGAGTCCAGACTTGAACCCGATTGAACATCTCTGGAGAGATCTGAAAATGGCTGTGCACTAACCTGATGGAGCTTGAGAGGTTCTGCAAAACAATAGGAGAAACTGCCCCAAAATTGTTGGTCAAGCTTGTAGCATCAAACTCAAAAGGTCTTGAGGTTGTAACTGGTGCCGAAGGAGCTTCAACAAAGTATTGAGCTAAAGAAAGTGAAAACTTATGTACATATGATTTTTTTTTCCTTTTTTATTTGTAGATATTAGATTGGATTTTAGAAGGAAAATTATGAATTGAATTCATTTTGGAATAAAGCTGTAACAACAAAATGTGGAAAAACTGAAGCTCTGTGAAAACTTTCCCCATGCACTGAGGTTTCATGCTCGCCTGTGAGCACCATTCATGGGGGTTATTGTATTTCTGTTCAGGCAGGATAAAAGAAGGATCGGTTGCTGTGTTAGCATTGCGTGCGCTAGCCACTCAGGCCCCTTTTTCACCCAGGATCGATTTCCTGATGAGGCAGAGCTCTTAAATCACAGTGCCATGTCAGTGCTGACTCCACTCTACTCCTCAACCTGGAGAGGGAGGGGGGCTGCCTGTCACAACACAATCTATCATCCACCGGCTGCAGCTGAGGACACGTCTCCTCGTCTCCTTGGTTCCTCAACTCCCCTCCTGCCCTCAGGCAACATCGGCCCCAGAGTTCTCTCCAGCGTGTCTCCTAAAGTAAGGTGGAACATTACATCACAGGCTAATGGAAAGGCCGTGTCAGCTCCCCGAGATCCCTGGCAATATCTTATTAGATCTGACACGCAGTAATGCCACTGTGTATAATTCACCACATCTCCAACACAAATACTCACTCACACACACACACACACACACACACACACACAGCGTGTCTTCTCACACCAGGTCCTGAAGCTTCTCCAATGGTCTAATATTCAGCAGCACAAACACCAAAAACAACCATGTTACTGCTGGTTCATTATATATATATAGTATTGTGACACTGGACTTTTTTAACCTGATGTGGTTCTTCTGCAATACCACAAGCATGGAGGCACACCATTGTACAGGACCTGTTTGGATGTGGCAGCATGAAAATTTACCTTTCACTTTAAACCCACATGTTTTTAGTTTGTTTGTTTGTTTGTTTGTTATTTAATTTACTTTTTGCAAAATTCTTTTTGGGGCAAAAGCTGTTTATAAAATACTGACAATAACAATAAATAAATAAATAAATAAATAAATAAATAAATAAGCATAGATAGATAGATAGATAGATAGATAGATAGATAGATAGATAGATAGATAGATAGATAGATAGATAGATAGATAGATAGATAGATAGATAGATAGATAGATAGATAGATAGGCCACAAAGATGCAGACACACAATTGTGTAGGATGTCTCTGGATGTGGAAGAATGAAATTTTCCTTCACTTGAACTAGGAGATCCAAACCTGTTCCATCATGATTCTACTCCTGTGCACAAAGCCAGCTCCAAATAAGATCTGCTTTGCATGGGATGGAGTGGAAGATCTCCTGCTCTAAACCCTATTGAACTGGTTGAATGTGAACGCTGACTGCACCCCAGACCTCCTTGCTTCACCTACATCAGTGCCTGACACCAAATCTCCAGAAAAAAATCTAGTGGAACATCTATCCAGAAGAGTGGAGCTTATTAAAACAGTAAATGGAGACTACATGGGAAACGAGGTGCACATAGCAATCTTATGGTCAGGTGTCCACAAACTTGTCCATATAATGTATAGGGTTAGTGTTTTACATAAAGCTCTTTACAGGTGAAGTGAGGAGTCTCCAGTGTCTCCTATCTCCTGATTTTTTTTCATATTTTAGTTGATTTTTTAATGTTTTTCTTCTCCTTGTCCCAGAAAAAGCTCACCAGGGTGTTTATTTATAATGTTGCTGAGTTCATAGAACAGAAGGCCACAAAGCTTTTAATACAGCAGGAGATATTCAGATGCGGAGATGTTTCTCTCTTCATTTCCTGATGAGCGTAGCTTTTTACAAACACCACACAAACGCCAAGTAATTACATTCCTAATCATCAGCATCTCAGATTTCAGTTGGTCCTTTATGAATAATCTGTGACAAAGAGACACAGAGACCGAGAGCTTTGTGATTATCAGTACCAATAACAGGAACATTATAAGATTATGTTCAGAAGAACAGCGGAACAGAGAACGTGTGCACCAGGAGGGGTTTAAAATGTACTTATAAATGAGTAGATCCTCTGACTGGAGCGTTCTGGATTTCAAAGCTCATTTTTGGTCTTTAATATCAATTTACTGTTATAATAAGATCTACTCTTCTGGGAAGATGTTTCACTAGATTTTTTGGAGATTTTGTGGAGATACTTTCAGACAGGTACAGTGACCCTCTCGAAAATCAAAATGAACAAATCTTTTTTTTTTTTTTCGTTTAGTTCATTTGCAGGAACAGTCAGAGGGTCCATGCAGGAGCAGTCAGAGAGTCTATGCAGGAACAGTCAAAGGGTCTGTGCAGGAACAGTCAGAGGGTCTATGCAGGAACAGTCAGAGGGACTATGCAGGAACAGTCATGGGGTCTATGCAAGAACAGTCAGGTGGTCCATGCAGGGACAGTCAGAGGGTCTATGCAGGAACAGTCAGGGGGTCCATGCAGGAACAGTCAGAGGGTCTATGCAGGAACAGTCAGGGGGTCTATGCAGAAACAGTCAGGTGGGGAATGCAGGAACAGTCCGGTGTTCTATGCTGGAACAGTCAGAGGGTCCATGCAGGAACAGTCAGAGGGTCTATGCAGGAACAGTCAGAGGGTCTATGCAGGAATGGTCAGGTGGTCTATGCAGGAACAGTCAGAGGGTCCATGCAGGAACAGTCAGGTGGTCTATGCAGGAACAGTCAGAGGGTTTTTGCAGGAACAGTCAGGTGGTCTATGCAGGAACAGTCAGAGAGTTTTTGCAGGAACAATCAGGTGGTCTATGCTGGAGCAATCAGATGGTCAATGCAGGAACCATCAGGTGGGGTATGCAAGAACCATCTGATCTGGCTGATATGTTTATACAGAACGAACACTGACTGTTGGAGTGTTTGGAGAACAACAAGATGCCCCTGGAGAAATCATGTGTCCTAATACTTGTTCATACAGCATACCTTCATGATATTACTTGTATATGGACAGTATCTGATAGCAGTGTTTTGGAACAGACCACTGATGCCTCCATGCACTTGACTGATATCAGCTGGAGTGCTTTTGTAGTTTTTTGTTTTAGCTGAGCACTTTGTAGAAGATTAAGTTTCTTTGAGACACTAAACATGCCGGTTGATAATGCCTATTATAGTCATTCCACAATCACTGTTTTGGTTTGTGCTTTTTGAAAAAAATATTCTGACGTCATGTCCAAGTATGAGACTCCGAGCCTGAGAAAAGCCGAGCATGCAGAACGAAAAACAACGTCGGAGCTCAACCCTCATTCCCAATTCATGTAAACGAATAAGAACTAGTAATAAAACAGATAAGAAGGTTTTTATTGGACAAAGAGATAAAAAGAAGAATACGAGTGAGAGAGAAAGAAAAAGGGAGAGATGATCTTGATTGTTTGACAAAAAGCGCTCTAATGGGCAGCTCTGTATCAAACACACAATCAGACAGGTCCACCTTAATGCACACAGAGTCATCCGTCGTTCCTCTAAAGTGGATTAAAGCGATCTTTAAGGTCGGGCAGCAGGCAGGAGGATCACGCCAGACTTCCTGACATCGAGAAGCTTGATCAGCTCATTGTCAAACCCCCCCTCGGAGCAGTTTTTTAATCTACTCCACTGTGCTTGGAGTCGCAGCTAATGAATTGAGTTCAACTTGGCCTAAAGACAATCCTCCCGATTAGGAGCTGCGTCAAACTCGCCACGTTGTGCTGAGTTGCTGATAGTCATAAAAGCTAAAAAACAATGATGAATCAATTTTGAAGTCAAAATCTGATATTTATAGTTGTGTCCAGAATGCATCTGAATTCCTTAAGGCATGTGTGTGTGTGTGTGTGTGTGTGTGTGTGTGTGTGTGTGTGTGTGTGTGTGTGTAAAGAAATTGGTATCAGAAACAACAAGAAATTATGTGTGCAGGTCGTGTAAAATCAGAATGCTAGGAACAGTAATGTGGTCTATGTAGGAACAGTCAGGGTGTCGGTGCAGGAACACTCCGCTGGTCTATGCAGGAACAGTCAGGTGGGGTATACAGGAACCATCAGGTGGGGTATGCAAGAACCATCTGATCTTGCAGGAACAGTCAAGTGGTCTTTAAAGAAACAGTCAGATGGTCTATTCAGGAACAGTCAGGTCATTTTTTTAGGAATAGTCAGGTGGTCTATGCCAGGAACTGTCAGGTGGTCTTTGCAATAACAGTCAGGTGATCTATGAAGAAACCGCAGATGGTCTATGAAGGAACAGTCAGGTGGTCTATGAAGGAACAGTTAGGTGGTCTATGAAGGAACAGTCAGGTGGTCAGGTGTCTATCCCACAAACACTAAATGGTCTATTTCAAAAACAGTGTGGTGGCTATCCTGGGAACACTGAAGTGCTCTATTCTGGGAACACTGAAGTGGTCTATCCTGGGAACACTGAAGCGGTCTATCCTGGGAACACTGAAGCGGTCTATCCTGGGAACACTGAAGTGGTCTATCCTGGGAACACTGAAGTGCTCTATTCTGGGAACACTGAAGTGGTCTATCCTGGGAACACTGAAGTGGTCTATCCTGGGAACACTGAAGCGGTCTATCCTGGGAACACTGAAGCGGTCTATCCTGGGAACACTGAAGCGGTCTATCCTGGGAACACTGAAGTGGTCTTTCCAGGAAAACTGAAGTGGTCTATCCTGGGAACACTGACATGGCTATCCAGGGAACATAAAGTGGTCTATCCTGGGAACACTGAAGTGGTCTATCCTGGGAACACTGAAGTGATTCATCCAGGACACTAAAGTGGTCTATCCAGGGAACAGTAAAGTGGTCTATCCTGGGAACCATAAGGATATATTTCCAATAAACACTGAAATAGTCTGAAGTGTTTTATCATAGGAACACTGAATTATTCCAAAATATTCACAATTTTATTTCTCTTATACTGTAGAATCATATTTGCCACAAGTTTGTTCCTGTTTTTTACTCGAGCTTTAGCAGCTACACCTGATCCTTCCTTGAGCGGCAGAAAGCGTAAACTCCTCTGTCTTGAAAATGTCACAGCACATAGCACCCTGGAGGCTCCTTCCATAAACGCAAAACAAAGAAGAAGAAAACTTCACCTCATTATTGACTGCACACATTTCGAACAGAACCGTGTGCCGTGAACGAGGAGTTACTATAGAAACAATATATCAGAACACGCGCATCTCAGGCAGCTTCTGGAGCAGGTGATGTTCCACTAAAGGTTTTCGCAGTTCAGAAGTTAATAATAAAGCGTCGGTGATGAATGGTTTTTGCACCTGGGCTTCAATATCATCTCGGCCCGAGTCGATAATCACAGTGTTTACCCTCTTGAGTAAACTCATTTATCTGCAGAAGGTTGTAAAAAAGGAAAACGGTCTGATTGATCAGGGCACCTCAGCAGAAGCAGCATTTCCAGAGAGACCCTGTCAGATGTCAGCAGCATCTCTCTCTCCCTATCCATCTCGCTCTCTCTCCCTATCCATCTCTCTCTCTTTCTCTCTATATTCCTTTTTCTGTAAACCACTGGCTATAAATTACGATTCAATTTATTTGTGGGAGAATTTATGGCCATGACAGTCTAATGGAGGAACCTCATCTGGGGTTGTCACATCAGGGAGCACTTCTGTCTAATTAAAATAAGGAGTGGCGAGGCAGTAAAACTCGAGCTGTCACCATGAGCCAGGACTCAGAGATAAAGCGAGAGAGCGAAAGAGAGAGAGAGCGAAAGAGAGAGAGAGAGAAAGAGAGCGAGAGAGAGAGAGAGAGAAAGAGAGAGAGTAAAAGGGAGACAGGAAGTCTGGATGCCCCGATAGATTTTTCCAGCCAGACCCGAGCTATGAATTTAACTGCAGAGTGAAAAGAAGAAGAAGAGGAAGAGGAAAGGCCAAGCGATTACTCACCCCGATGCTCTGCTTTTTCTCTGCATCGCTCGTTCCAAAATATAACAAGATTCAGCTTCCGAAGTACAACAAAAGTAATGGCACTCTTCAAGAAAATGGACAAATAAAGAGTAATCGTATGAAATCGAAACAAAATAAGAAAAAGGTTCTTAGAAACTCCTTTCTGTCTGGGATAGTCCCATTTTTATTATTCAAAATGTCTTCATTCTCTGTTATATGAAAGTTATATCTTCTGTTATTGTTTGGAAAGTGACCAATATTTTAGATCGATTTCTCAACGTTAACCGTTTCTCGAGCGACGTGTCGCAACACTACGGAAACCGAGGCGCGTCCTGAGAGTCACATAGAAAACAGATTAACATGGCAGAGGTAGAGCTGTAACTTCCTGCACACACAACAGGAAAGAAAACATCTGGTTTTATTTCATCTGTTTTGTTAAAGGGCCATGCGTTAGAAGTCAGAAGGCACTTGAGGTAACTTGATGAAATCGCATCGGTAGCTGTTTCATATGTATCAGTAACGTATCGTATCCTTGCCAAATACTGTCTCTTTTTCTATCTTCTGTAAGCTACCCCTGAGATAAACTATAGTCCCAAAAGTTTCTTCTCCAAATTATCACAAATTTAAAAGCAATTGTATAGATGATTATTTTGAAACATGACATTTTCTAGGAGTCCCAAACCTTTTCCACCATGACAATGCCCCTGTGTACAATCTCCATGAAGATCTGCTTTAGATAGGTTGAAGTGGAAGATCTCCTAATGAACTCCAACCCTCTTAAACAGATATTATTATTTTCATGCTGACACCCTTGTAGCTGTCAGAGCACCAAACCCCACAAAATCTAGTGTGACATCTTCTCAGAAGAGTGGAGGTTATTCTAAGAGCGAATGGGGAATCGCAGAATGGTGCAAAAACAGAAAGATCCAGTCCCGGAAGCAGCAGTTCCGAGGGCACATTGCTAGGAAAAGCAGGCAGAGGAATTAGGTCTCAAAAAGATCGACCCGTCGCATTCCTAAGGCTGATGATCCACAACAGCAGGAGAACACGAACCCAGAGGACATCTAGACAAACATGTAGGGCATGTAAGAAATTCAGCAGCATTTTTACCCCTTCAGTGGTCAATGAGCTGATCAAAAGTCAGATGTCTTCTCCGTCCGGCTTCCAAGACCTTCCATTGTGTGAATGTTAAAAATGTGATATACTTTATACATATCATCATTTCTGATGATTTAGGGGTGTCAATAATTATGAAACCGTACCCCTGAGGACTGCATTGCGTGGTAAAGGCTGTATAATGTATAATAGACTATAATGATGGATAATAAATAGACTTGTTTGTTTGTTTATAGGTTTTTTCTTTGTTATTTATGGTTTTGTTTGTATTTATTTATTAAATCACAAGTGTATTTGTTTGTTTGTTTATAAGTGATTCTATTTATTTATTCATAGGTTTATCTTTTTGTTTGTTTGTGTGTTTACAAGTGTTTGTTTATTTATTTGTATGTTTATTGATTTGTTTGTTTATAGGTTTATCTACCTATTTATCCATTTGTTTGTTTGTTTGTTGTCTCGGGGCGGCGCTTCAGAACTGATGACTGACTGTCCGCGCGCGCGCGCACACACACACACACACACACACACACAAAACCATACATGCACGTACGCACGCACATACACACGAACACACTCGCGCGCACGCACGCAACTTTTCGCTCCGGTTCCTCTCCGGAAGCCGGGATCGGTGTGTGATGAGTCCCGGAGAAGTTCCAGGTCCAGCAGTGTGACTGTGTGTGTGTGTGTGTGTGGAGTTGATCAGCCCGCGTGCGCTCCGTGCCCTCCTCTACTTCATGTCACGCGCTGATGACAGAGACACGGTGCCACGATGTTTGGTCTTCAGAGTAGCGAGCAGCTCGCGGGGAACTGCGTCTCCTCCTCCAGCGTCTCCTCCTCCACCTCCTCCGCCGCCGCTCAGCTCGACACGCCGCTGTGAAGCAGCCCGAACCGGAGAGTCTGGCGGTGCGCTCCGGACCGTCACCCCGCCGCAGGGATGCGTGATCACTCCGCGCTCAATCTGGGCTTCATGCCGCTCTGCGTCCTCCTGTCCGCCCTACTGCAGGTGAGCTGGAGAAACCACACACACACGCCTGATCTGATCTGTGTTTCAGTGTGTAGGCTGGAAATAAAACACCAGAAAAGATCTCAGGATCATCTTTTAATGCTTCTGTAGAGTCAGAGCCCTGCGCTCTCAGAAAGGTTCCTCAGGACCAAAGGTTCCTCAGGACCAAAGGTTCCTCAGGACCACAGGTTCTACAGGCACGAGGTCTCTTCGTGAAGAGTAGAACCGGGCCATTAGTTTATTACGGTTTATTCTGAAGTGAACTTTTTCTGTGTTTGGGTGAGATATCTCAGCACTGGGCTTCATAGAGAAAGTTCATTCGCTCTCTCTCTCTCTCTCTCTCTCTCTCTCTCTCTCTCTCTCTCTCTCTCTCTCTCTCTCTTAGCAAAATAACAATTTCAATGTATAATGTGGAACATCTAATCATCATCATCATCATCAGTATTAATATTAGTAGTAGTAGCAATAATAATAATAATAATAATAATAATAATAATAATAATAATAATAATAATTAATAATCATTAATAATAATGTATTTACTTCATGTATTTATTTATTTTATTTGTCTATTTTATTTTCATTACATTGCATTTGTTTTCTTGTTATTATTATTATTATTATTATTAGCAGTATTACTGCTAGTAATAATACTAGTAATAATAATAATAATAATAATAATAATAATAAGTGGAAGAAGAATAGTAATAAATTAATTTGTTTATTTACTTATCATTATCTGATTTGAATTAATACTGTATTAGTGTAAAACATAGTTACGCGTGTTTGTATGTTTGTTTGTTTGTTTGTTTGTTTGTTTGTTTGTTTGTTTGTTTGTTGCATATGTGTAGGTCATTTGTTTCAAGATATCCTACTGACAGTTTTTTCAAAATAAATAATTAGATAGATAGATAGATAGATAGATAGATAGATAGATAGATAGATAGATAGATAGATAGATAGATAGATAGATAGATAGATGTATTAATTATCCTCTATCCTTCTAGACTCTCTCCTCCTGCTTTCTATTCTCTTTGCTCTCTCTCTACTGTGTGTGTGTGTGTGTGTGTGTGTGTGTGTGTGTGTGTGTGTGTGTGTGTGTGTGTGTGTGTGTGTGTATGTGTGTGTGTGTGTGTGTGTGTGTGTGTGTGTGTGTGTGTGTGTGTGTGTGTGTGTGTAAAGAAATTGGTATCAGAAACAACAAGAAATTATGTGTGCAGGTCGTGTAAAATCAGAATGCTAGGAACAGTAATGTGGTCTATGTAGGAACAGTCAGGGTGTCGGTGCAGGAACACTCCGCTGGTCTATGCAGGAACAGTCAGGTGGGGTATACAGGAACCATCAGGTGGGGTATGCAAGAACCATCTGATCTTGCAGGAACAGTCAAGTGGTCTTTGTGTGTGTGTGTGTGTGTGTGTGTGTGTGTGTGTGTGTGTGTGTGTGTGTGTGTGTGTGTGTGTGTGTGTATGTGTGTGTGTGTGTGTGTGTGTGTGTGTGTGTGTGTGTGTGTGTGTGTGTGTGTGTGTGTGTTTGTATACACTATTACACTGGTTCTTCATTAGTAAGTTGATTTAAACACAAATGAAGCACATTAGTGATGTTAGTTAATTTGCTCGGATAGAGACAAAAGGGGACGGGAAAGAGGGGGAAAGAGGGGGAAAGACAGAAAAGGGGAAACAATGAAAGGAGCTGGACAGGAGGGGGGACTTGGGGAGATGGGGCAGGAAAAGATCTGGAAAAGAGAGGAAATGTGTCTCTGTATGTCCCTGTACCTCTTTATGTCCCTTTGTCTCTCTGTGTGCCCCTGCATGTCTCTGTGTGTCCACGTGTGTCCCTGTATGTCCTGGAGTGTCTTTGTGTGTCCCTGTATGCCCCTGTGTGTCTCTGTATGTCCCTTTATGTCTCTGTGTGTCTCTGTATGCCCCTGCATTTCCCTTTGTCTCTCTGTGTCTCTGTATGTTCCTGTGTGTCCCCGTATGTCCATGTGTGTCTCTGCATGTCCCTGTGAGTCTCTGTGTGTCCCTGTTTGTCCATGTATGTCCCTGTGTATCATTGTGTGTCCCCATGTGTCTCTGTTTGTCCCTGTGTATCCTTGTGTGTCTCTGTGTGTCCCTATATGTTCATGTGTGTCTCTGTGTGTCCTTGTGTGTCTCTATGTGTCCCTGTATGTCCCTGTGTGTCTCTGCTTGTCTCTGGGTGTCTCTGTACGTTTCTGTGTGTCTCTGTGTGTTCCTGTATGTTTCTGTGTCTCTGTATGTGTCTGTATACCCTGTATGTCCCTGTGTGTCTCTGTGTGTCCCCATGTGCGTGTGAGGAAAAAGCCTGATCACTCAAAGAGCTTTAACATGTAGAACAACTAAAGAGCGGAGATCTCACCTCGGAGTGTAGACAGTCCAAATCTGTGTCACTTAACGAGGTGCCGCACCATGATGGGTTTATAAATCAGCATCAGACTTTTAAAATCATTTCGGAATCTGACCGGGAGAAAATACAATAACTCCAGAACTGGAGAAAAACGTCTGGTCTTAGTCAGAATCCCAGCGGCTGAATTTTGGACAACCTGTAATTACTTTAACGTAGATTTCGAAACTCAACAAGAAAAGAATTGCAGTAATTGATGCGTCTTAGTGTGTCCCTTTGTGTCCACATATGTTCCTGTGTAGCGCTGTGTGGCTCTATATATATCTCTGTGTGTCCCTGTGTGTCTCTGTATGTGTCTTTATACCCTGTCCAGGGTGTCTCTGTTTATCCTCTTATGTCCACATATGTCCTTGTGTAACCCTGTATGTCCAGTATTTGTATGTCCCTGTATGCCCCTGTGTGTCTTTTTATATCTTTGTGTGTTCCCATTTTTCCCTAACTTTCCCCGTGTGTCCATGTATGTCTCTGTGTTTCTATGTGTCTCTGTGTGTCTCTGTATGTCCCTGTGTGTCTCTGCATGCCCATTTGTGCCTCTGTGTGTCCCTGTATGTCTCTGTATATTCATGTACATATGTCTCTGTGTGTCCCTGTGTGTTCTCGCATGTCCCTGTGTGTCTTTCTGTGTTTACGTGTCCACCGAGTGTCCGCATGTGTCCCGTATGCTCCTGTGTGTCCCTGTAAGTCCCTGGCAGTTAAACACACACACACACACACACACACACACACACACACACACACACACACGTGCACACACATACCCACATGCACACATATGCATGCATACACACACACACACACAGACACACAGACACACAGACACACACACACACACACACACACACACACACACACACACACATACACAACAATTGATTATTGATACTGGGGAAACAAAGTAAATAAATTAATTAAAAACTCTTATAAACGTGAATGTACACTCACAAATACTCACACAAATACACACACACACACACACACACACACACACACACACACACACACACACACACACACACAAATGAATGTAAAATGTTTTCTTTTTTTTCTCCTAAATAATATATTTTAAAGACAGACAGACAGACAGACAGACAGACAGACAGACAGACAGACAGACAGACAGACAGAAGAATTGGAGTGTGTTCCTGATGTTCCTCCCTGGTGTCTGTTCTATAGCACGCTCATGGAGAAATGCAGAAGTCCTGCACTGGAAGTTCTGCTGTGGTCCTGGAGAACACCTGCAACCTGCCCTGTTACTGCAGACCATACCCAGTGCTGCCTCCACCTCCTCCTCCACCACCTCCACCCAGACTCTTCTCTCTACAGGTCAGACACACACACACACACACACACACACACACACACACACACACACACACACATGTTATGGTGGTGGTGGATGAGAAGGTGGAGTAACCCTGATGTAGAAGTTGTAAGATGTTGATGGTGGTGGTGTTGGATGAGATGGTAGTGTAACCCTCATGTAGAAGATGTAAGATGCTGATGGTGGTGGTGTTGGATGAGATGGTAGTGTAACCCTCATGTAGAAGATGTAAGATGCTGATGGTGGTGGTGTTGGATGAGATGGTAGTGTAACCCTTATGTAGAAGATGTAAGATGCTGATGGTGGTGGTGTTGGATGAGATGGTAGTGTAACCCTCATGTAGAAGGTGTAAGATGCTGATGGTGGTGGTGTTGAAAGAGATGGTAGTGTAACCCTGATGTAGATGGTGTGAGATGATGGTGGTGGATGAGAAGGTGGTGTAACCCTGATGTAGATCATTCTCCTGGACCTTGGTGTGTTTTATTGGCAGATTAGCAGCAGTTTATTTTTAGCTTAACAGCTGAGACGAGGGAAAGTCGATTATTCACAATCGCTCGCAGGCTCTTGGGGAAGAACAAACTCCTTTAAGCCCAAAAAAGGGCATGTGAGGCAGACGCTGTTTCCCTAACTCGATATTGTGTGTGTGTGTGTGTGTGTGTGTGTGTGTGTGTGTGTGTGTGTGTGTGTGTGTGTGTGTGCGTGTGGCTCAGGACCTCATATTAAATCAGCATCATGTTCTGTCAGACTGAACTGCAGGATGGAGCTTTAGTTCTCCTCCGTAGTGCTGCTCTGAGTGATCGCTAGGTTTATTTTACAGAGAAACCCTGAAAACATTCACCACCATGGACAATACCCTGGTCAAAGTCTGTCTGTCTATCTATCTATCTATCTGTCTGTCTATCTATCTATCTATCTATCTATCTATCTATCTATCTATCTATCTATCTATCTATCTATCTATCTATCTATCTATCTATCTATCTATCTATCTATCTATCTATCTATCTATCTATCTATCTATCTATCTATCTATATAACCTGACTCTGAATATGAGAACTTTCCTCCTCCTAGCCCACACTGAGAATATTTCTTCCTTTTCTATGATGAACTGATGATAATGGTGTGTTTTTTTACTCCTCCGTCCTGCCTGAATGACAGAATGTGAAATTTATGTGTTTTGTATAAACAAGAGGTCTCCACACAGCGCTCTGATGAGATGTGAGAGCCCTTTTCCTGTCTTTCTCCCTGGAGAACCTGTCAACTTATGCCCCTCTCTGTCCATCATCCTTCCCTCCTTCTTCGCCTCCTTCACTTTTTCCTCATCATCATCCACCTTCCCAAATCCGTATGATGCTTATTATGAGTTTATCACAAGGATTATTTTGGAGAACGTCTACATTAATTATGGAATTGTTCAGTACACCGTGATGACAGAGCTCAGCGTGCTCTTGTGTTCCTCAGATGCTCTTATACAAACAACAGCTTATTAACACCTACTGACCAACCAGAATTCAGAATTCAAAATTTTGTTAGTATTCATTAATAGCTGCCACTTCTCGCTCATCTTCTTTATCTCCATCATTTTAGCCCTCTTTATTATCTTTATAATTTTCCATAAAGCTGGTCATCTCTTCATCATGTCTTCTTTTTGCTTCACTTTCAGCATTTCTACCATCTCAATAATCTCCATAATTTCTTTCACCTGCATTATCTTTATCATGTCCATCATCTCTACCATCTGCATCATCTCTATAATCAGCATCATCTCCAGCATCTCTACCAGCTCAGGCATCTCTATCACCCCATTATATCTACCATTTGCATCATCTTCATCAGCTCTACCATCTCCAACCTATCCATCAGCTTTACCTCACTTATGATCACTAACACTTCCAGGATTTCTTCCATCTGCATCATCTCCATCATCTCCAAATCTACCATATTCAGAACCCTTACCATTCCAAGCATTTATAACATCTGTATCAGAGAAGGTCTCTGTCCTCTCTTTATCCCTCTTATTGTGATTTTCATTACATTCCTCAGTTGCTTTAAGCTGACCCTCTCTATCAATTTGTCCATTATCTTCTCCACCATCTTCACCAACTCCAGCATCTCTATCATCTTAATCCTTTTTGTAATTTATCTCTATGTTCTCCTTTGTTCTCATAATTTTTTCTTTCTGAAACTGTAAAAGCTACAGTGCTCCATGCTGAAAGCCCCCCAGCAAAGCTTCAGGAACACTGTGAACTTCGCTCACCAGATTTACGTTGATTTTGTGAGTAAGCAACACTATTAGATAAATGTCCAGCTGGCAGCATGAAGGAGTTTGTCCAGCTCATGGAACTGATCATGCTGGAAGAATTGAAGTCTGAACAGCTGGCAGGACATTCACATAACACTTGGGAGTTGTGTCCAGTCCTCCTTCACCTCCTAAAGACATGTCTTCACATTTTTCCAAAACCGGTACCATTTCTAATCCCTCATACATCTCATACAGAATCAAACGAAACAGCAGATGCAGATTGAGGTACCAATGACCACTGCTCCCATCCCTTTATTTTTTTCTGATCTGCCTGATTCTTCCTACCTCTCTTCAGTGTAATGCCCACTCTGTCTGAGGATGGTTCCACATCAATAGCCTAAAGATTCATGAAGTTCCTGAGAAACTTAAAAAGAATGAATTAGGACTGGAAATTAATATGGACAGTCTGCTTCAATGTTTCAGGACCCCAGGTTGCATGAACAGTTCTGCATTTCAGCACCATTAAACAGCACCTCAGTTATGATGGAACTGTAATGAAAGGACCTTCAGTGTTGAGGATGAAGATGGGTTCCCTTTTGAGTCTGGTTCCTTTTAAGGTTTCTTTCTCATGGAGTCTCAGGGATAAACTTGTAATTCTCATTTTTGTATTAGTTATTTCTCTGTGTAAAGCTGCTTTGAGAAAATGTCCATTGTTTTTTGTTTGTTTGTTTGTTTTTTGGGGGAAAAAGTAAAGAAATTATTATTATTATCAGGAATGTGATTTGTGTATGACCTCCATGACTTCATCACATCTCTATCATCATGATCTTTCTCTTGGTTCTTTTATTAAATGCTGGTTAGAACCCTGTTTAATCAGTAATCGGAATTCTTCTAGTACACCAGATCTCCTGAGTCTTCATTTTTCTGCATTTTCATGTTTCTTTAATAAAGAACTGCAGACTGATGCAACCTTGTTTTTTTTACGTTCTACTCTCCGTCACTGATCTGTGATGGAGCGATGGAGTGATGGAGTGATTTGTGTGCCTGCTGATGACTAACAGTAGTCCGGGGGAGGCTGCGGTGCCTGCAGGTTTGCCATTGCCCTTTGCTCTGCTCCACGCTGTCGTGAGTGTGGGTGAGCCACCCACAGCGATGGAAACCCACAAGTGCTCCTGTCATGCAGTCATCCAGAGTAAACTGTGTGTGTAAGAGAGAGATACCCAGTGCTGCCAGTCCACAGTGTAGACAGTGAATGATGCTTTGTGAGAGGATGGAGTGATGGAGAGGCTGGAGGGAGTGAGCGCTGTCAGTTTGATGAGATCCTTGTCTCTCAGTGTGACTCACAAACTGGCAGGAGAAGCAGAGTTTTTAGACATGAGGAGAGTTTCGGATTTCAGGGTACAGTGTGTGTTTCAGTAGAACATGTTCATTAGAGGCCTGATGGGTGTGTTATTAGGGGACTGATGGGTGTGTTATTAGGGTACTGCTGTGTTATTATGTGGACTGGTGGTGTGTTATTAAGGGGACTGATGGGTTTGTTATTAGAGGACTGATTGGTGTGTTATTAGGGGACTAATAAATATGTTATCAAGGAATTATGGGTGTGTTATTAGAGGACTAATAAATGTGTTATTAGGGAATGATACACGTGTTCTTAGGGGACTGATGGGTGTGTTGCTAGAGGACTGATGGGTGTGTTTTTAGGGGACTAATGGGTGTGTTTTTAGAGGACTAATAGTTGTGTAATTAGGGGACTGATGGTTTGTTATTACTGGACTAAGGGGTGTGTGATGTGACTTAAGGGTGTGTTATTAGAGGACTGAGGGGCGTGTTATTAAGGGACTGATGTGTGTTTTATTAGTGGACTGATTGTGTGTTATTAGAGATTAAGGAGTGTTATTATGGACTGATGGTATGTTCTTAGAGGACTGAGGGGTGTGTTATTAGGGAATAATAATGTGTTATTAGGGGACTGAGGGGTTTGTAATTAGAGGACCGAGTGTTGTGTAATTAGAGAACTGATGGGTGTGTTATTATGGGACTGATGTTGTGTTATTGGGGTACTGACGGGTGATCTTACGAAACTGATGGTGTTATTACGGAACTCATGGGTGTGTTATTATGGGACTAATGGGTGTGTTATTATGGGACTAATGGGTGTGTTATTACGGGACTGAGGGGTGTGTTATCACGAGACTGATGGGTGTGTTATTATGGGACTAATGGGTGTGTTATTACAGGACTGAGGGGTGTGTTATTATGGGACTAATGGGGGTGTTATTACAGGACTGAGGGGTGTGTTATTATGGGACTGATGTTGTGTTATTAGAGGACTGAGGGGTGTTCTTACGGGACTGATGGTGTGTTATTACGGGACTGATGTGTGTATTGTTAGGGGACTGAGGGGTGTGTTATTATGAGACTGATCGTTGTGTTATTATAGGACTAATCGGTGTGTTATTAAGGGACTAATGGGTGTGTTATTAAGAGACTGAGGGGTGTGTTATTATGGGACTGATCAGTGTGTTATTAGGGGACTAAGGGGTGTGTTATTATGGGACTGAGGGGTGTGTTATTAGGAGACTGAGGGGTGTGTTATTTTGGCACTAATGGGTGTGTTATTAGGAGACTGAGGGGTGTGTTATTAGGGGACTGAGGGGTGTGTTATTACGAGACTGATAGGTGTGTTATTATGAGACTGATCGTTGTGTTCTTATGGGACTAATGGGTGTGTTATTACGGGACTGAGGGGTGTCTTATTATGAAACTGATCAGTGTATTATTATGGAACTAATCGGTGTGTTATTAAGGGACTGAGGTGTGAGTTATTAGGGGACTGAGGGGTGAGGTTTTAGGGGACTGAGGGTGAGTTATTAGAGGACTGAGGGGTGAGGTTTTAGGAGACTGAGGGTGAGTTATTAGGGGACTGAGTGGTGTGTTATTAGGGGACTAAGGGGTGAGTTATTAGGGGACTAAGGGGTGAGTTATTTGGGACTGAGGGGTGAGGTTTTAGGGACTAAGGGTGTGTTATTAGGGGACTGAGGGGTGTGTTATTAGGGGACTAAGGGTGTGTTATTAGGGGACTGAGGGTGTGTTATTAGGGGACTGATGGGTGTGTGATTAGGGACTGAGGGTGTGTTATTAGGAACTGAGGGTGTGTTATTAGGGGACTGAGGGTGAGTTATTAGGGGACTCAGGGGTGAGTTATTAGGGGCTGAGGGTGTGTTATTAGGGGACTCAGGGATGAGTTATTAGGGGACTGAGGTGAGGTTTTAAGGGGACTGAGGGGTGTGTTATTACGAGGCTGATAGGTGTGTTATTATGAGACTGATCGTTGTGTTCTTATGGGACTAATGGGGTGTTATTACGGGACTGAGGGGTGTCTTATTATGAAACTGATCAGTGTGTTATTATGGAACTAATTGGTGTGTTATTAAGGGACTGAGGTGTGAGTTATTAGGGGACTGAGGGGTGTGTTATTTTGGCACTAATGGGTGTGTTATTAGGAGACTGAGGGGTGTGTTATTAGGGGACTGAGGGGTGTGTTATTACAGGACTGAGGGGTGTGTTATTATGAGACTGATCGTTGTGTTCTTATGGGACTAATGGGTGTGTTATTACGGGACTGAGGGGTGTCTTATTATGAAACTGATCAGTGTATTATTATGGAACTAATCGGTGTGTTATTAAGGGACTGAGGTGTGAGTTATTAGGGGACTGAGGGGTGAGGTTTTAGGGGACTGAGGGTGAGTTATTAGAGGACTGAGGGGTGAGGTTTTAGGAGACTGAGGGTGAGTTATTAGGGGACTGAGTGGTGTGTTATTAGGGGACTAAGGGGTGAGTTATTAGGGGACTAAGGGGTGAGTTATTTGGGACTGAGGGGTGAGGTTTTAGGGACTAAGGGGTGTGTTATTAGGGGACTGAGGGGTGTGTTATTAGGGGACTAAGGGGTGTGTTATTAGGGGACTGAGGGGTGTGTTATTAGGGGACTGATGGGTGTGTGATTAGGGACTGAGGGGTGTGTTATTAGGAACTGAGGGGTGTGTTATTAGGGGACTGAGGGTGAGTTATTAGGGGACTCAGGGGTGAGTTATTAGGGGCTGAGGGTGTGTTATTAGGGGACTCAGGGATGAGTTATTAGGGGACTGAGGTGAGGTTTTAAGGGACTGAGGGGTGTGTTATTACGAGGCTGATAGGTGTGTTATTATGAGACTGATCGTTGTGTTCTTATGGGACTAATGGGTGTGTTATTACGGGACTGAGGGGTGTCTTATTATGAAACTGATCAGTGTGTTATTATGGAACTAATTGGTGTGTTATTAAGGGACTGAGGTGTGAGTTATTAGGGGACTGAGGGGTGAGGTTTCAGGGACTAAGGGGTGAGTTATTAGGGGACTGAGGGGTGAGATTTTAGGGGACTGAGGGGTGTGTTATTAGGGGACTGAGGGTGAGTTATTAGGGGACTAAGGGGTGTGTTATTTGGGACTGAGGGGTTAGGTTTTAGGGGACTGAGGGGTGTGTTATTAGGGGACTGAGGGTGAGTTATTAGGGGACTAAGGGATGAGTTATTAGGTGACTGAGGGGTGTGTTATTAGGGGACTGAGGGGTGTGTTATTAGGGGACTTAGGAGTGAGGTTTTAAGGGACTGAGGGGTGTGTTATTAGGGGACTTAGGGGTGAGTTATTAGGGGACTGAGGGGTGAGTTATTAGGGGACTCAGGGGTGAGTTATTAGGGGACTGAGGGGTGTGTAATTAGGGGACTGAGGTACAAAAAGGCATGTGGTTATGTCTGCTGTACAATAGGCATATCTGACTGAGCAGGGCAGTCTCACCCCAAAGCGTCACATATCGACGCTGTGGATGTTGCGTCGGACGGCGTCCACATCCGGCGCCGAGGGTACCCCTTCGCCGCTTTTGGCGTGAGAGACGGAACCTCCCTCGCCTCGCTTTTCGACGCAGATGTTTGAGAGCCCGTGTGCTACACTTTTCAACGCAGATCGCTGTCCTATACACTGAATAAAGTATTATCTATCATAATAAGTGTACAGGAATAATTTTTAAATTTCGAAAAATCCTGAAGATGTCCGTAGCCCTAACCCTAACCCTAACCCAAACCCTAACCCAAACCCTAACCCTAACCCGAACCCTAACCCTAACCCAAACCCTAACCGTAACCCGCAAATGGGGTTCCGTCCATCTCGTCAAAAGCGGCGAAGGGTTTCCGTCCTCTCGTCAAAAGCGGCGAAGGGGTACCCTCGGCGTCGGATGTGGACGCCGTCCGACGCAACATCCACAGCGCCGATATGTGACGCTGTGGGGTGAGACTGTGTTGGACTGAGACACACAAGTGTGTCTAAATGATTATTAACTCTACATACATTGTTTTCTGTCGCAGTGAGTACAGGTTGTGTAGTTGTAATTGTAGTGTAGTTGCGGTTATTGTGCTCTTATACAGGGAACGGTCAGGACTGCTCACTACAGAGCTCCGTCCACCAGAACAGCCAGGCATAAAACAGTTTTTTCCTGCAGTCTATAATCAGCATGAACAATTAAAATATGAATAACTACACATTATCCATCATAACTCACACATTTAAACATAGAATCCAATGGTTTATTTGTAAACTGCACACTTGTAAATAACATCTGTACATTCATTTATATGATATTTGTACTCTGTATATATTGCATTATTTAATTGTGTTTTACTATTTTGTTATATTATGTCTGAACTTTTCCTTGTGTGTGTAAGCATGCTTGGTAATAAAGTTATTTCTGATTCTGATTTTTCTGAGTAGTTGTGTAGTTGTAGTTTTGGTGTCGTTCTGGCTGTTGTTTTGTTGACGATCTGGCTTTTGTGGCGTTTTGGTTGTGATTGTTGTGTAGTTGTTGTGTAGTTCTAGTGTGTCTTGTTGTGTAGTTCTAGTGTGTGTAGTACTAGTGTGTGGTTTTTGTGTTGGTGTTGTGTCATTGTAATTGTTCTGTAGTTGTAGCTGTGTTTTTGTGTAGTTGTGTCTGTAGTTGATCTGCCATTGTTGTTGTTGTTGTTGTTGTGTTTTTGTTGTGTTGTCGATGTGGTTGTTCTGCAGTTGTATGTATGGTTGTTATAAAGATGTGTAGTTGTAGTTGTCTAGTTTTGTAGTTGTAGGTGTGGTAGATGTGTAGTTGTATTTATGGTTGTTGTGAATTTGTGTAGTTGTTGTGGTAATTGTGTAGTTGTAGTTGTGGTAGTTGTGTAGTTGTAGGTGTGTAGGGTATCAGGGCACTGTTGGTCCTCGGGTGATTAGTTGAGTGGAGTTTGGAAGGCCAGAGCAGTGTAAGTGCATTAAAGCAGGAAGCAGCTATAAAAATAGTCTCATCTAATAACACTGCCATCATGATATCTGTTATCTGCTGTTTGATCACACACACACACACACACACACACACACACACACACACACACACACACACACACACACACACACAAAATAAATAAAGTTATAGTTGTAGTGTAGTTGTAGATGTTGTGTAGTTGTAGTGTAATTGTGGTGTTGTAGTTGTTGTGTAGTTCTAGTGTGTCTTGTTGTGTAGTTCTAGTGTGTGTAGTACTAGTGTGTGGTTTTTGTGTTGGTGTTGTGTCATTGTAATTGTTCTGTAGTTGTAGCTGTGTTTTTGTGTAGTTGTGTCTGTAGTTGATCTGCCATTGTTGTTGTTGTTGTTGTTGTGTTTTTGTTGTGTTGTCGATGTGGTTGTTCTGCAGTTGTATGTATGGTTGTTATAAAGATGTGTAGTTGTAGTTGTCTAGTTTTGTAGTTGTAGGTGTGGTAGATGTGTAGTTGTATTTATGGTTGTTGTGAATTTGTGTAGTTGTTGTGGTAATTGTGTAGTTGTAGTTGTGGTAGTTGTGTAGTTGTAGGTGTGTAGGGTATCAGGGCACTGTTGGTCCTCGGGGTGATTAGTTGAGTGGAGTTTGGAAGGCCAGAGCAGTGTAAGTGCATTAAAGCAGGAAGCAGCTATAAAAATAGTCTCATCTAATAACACTGCCATCATGATATCTGTTATCTGCTGTTTAATCACACACACACACACACACACACACACACACACACACACACACACACACACACACACACACACAAAATAAATAAAGTTATAGTTGTAGTGTAGTTGTAGATGTTGTGTAGTTGTAGTGTAATTGTGGTGTTGTAGTTGTTGTGTAGTTGTAGCTGTTGTCTAGTTGTGGTTGTGGTGGTTGTGGTGGTTGTCGCATTGTTGTTTAGTTGTAATTGCGGTATAGTTGTAGTTGTGGTTGTTGTAGTTATTGTGTAGTTGTAGTGTAGTTGTAGATGTTGTGTAGTTGTAGTTGTAGTGTAATTGTGGTGTTGTAGTTTTTTGTGTAGTTGTAGCTGTTGTCTAGGTGTGGTTGTGGTGGTTGTGTAGTTGTAGTTGTGCCGTGGTTGTTGTATAGTTGTAATTGCTGTGATTGTTGTGTAGTTGTGGTTGTTGTGTGGTTGGACAGCAAATGTACAGCTTGGACAAAATAGACCAGAAGTTTGAGAAGATGATCAGAAAGTGGATCAGATGCAGTGGATTCTCTGTAGATCCTCATTCTGCACTGCAGCTTCTCACTAAAAGGTTTCATCATTCCAGCAGATCTTTTCCCAGGAACATCCTGAATCGTTTTATTTATCTGCAAAAGCTTCACGTATCCATGTGCATTTGTTTCAGACCCTTGTTATGAATAGCTTTGAGATGTTTCTTGAACTTGATACGAGTTCAACTTGAAAATTCCTGCGAGTGAAGAAAATCCCCGCTGACAGAAACGTGTCGACGCTAAAAAAGCTTAGAAAAAGGGCTGTGTGGGTCGTTGACCTTTGAACTGAAGGCGGGCTGATAAGCGATGCTCGCGGATCATCGAGGATTCGTGTCTCTCTGGAGCTAATAAACACTCCGTAGTACAGTAGAGTATATCTTAGTATGCTAATGAGAGAGGCGGCGAGGAAAAGAGGACGATGCGGCACTTGTGTGTGATGGAGCGGATGAATGGGGGCCGTTAACTCCTCTCTCGCCTTTCAGATTCGCACTCCATAAAACTTTAAAGTGGCACAGGAGGTGTGGCTTAGCCCGGAGCGCTAATCTGCTGCAGCGTAATGGGCCGAGTGAAGCAGCTCTCAGGATACGGAGATGATGAATGGAGTGGTGCAAAGCGCTGCGGTTTTCCTAAAAACACCCCAGAGCTTTACAGGTGACAGAGGAGACACTGGAGCATCTCTTCACCACCATTTACTTTTTCTCTCTTTCTCTTTTTTCTTTTAGTTGCTCCATCCAGCGTGTCTCCTCCTGTTAAGTCATGGGGAAGAGAGGTGGAGATTTTGGTGCTGGGGACGGTGAGCTGTGCATCAGTCATCTTCTTCTTCCTCACCGTCATTATCTGCTACAAGGCCATCAAGAGGTACGATCTCATTCAAAGCACTTTTGTGTCTGTAAATTTACTTATTTAGTTCTTCAAATTAACATTTGGTATTTGATTGTGGATTCCGCGCCTGCTTACCTGTTACACTTAGCGTTGCCCACTTATGCAAATCAAAGTCCCACCAATTTGTCCTTATCAGAGTCCCACCCACTTGTCCTTATCAGAGTCCCACCCATTTGTCCTTATCAGAGTCCCACCCACTTGTCCTTATCAGAGTCCTACCCACCTGTCCTTATCGGAGTCCCACCCACTTGTCCTTATCAGAGTCCCACTCACCTGTCCTTATCAAAGTCCCACCAATTTGTCCTTATCAGAGTCCCACCCACTTGTCCTTATTAGAGTCCCACCCACCTGTCCTTATCGGAGTCCCACCCACTTGTCCTTATCAGAGTCCCACCCACCTGTCCTTATAAGAGTCCTACCCACTTGTCCTTGTCATAGTCCCACCCACTTGTCTTATCAGAGTCCCACCCACCTGTCCTTATCAGAGTCCCACCCACTTGTCCTTATCAGAGTCCCACCCACCTGTCCTTATCAAAGTCCCACCCACTAGTCATCAGAGTCCCACCAACCTGTCCTTATCAGAGTCCCACCCACTTGTCCTTGTCAGAGTCCCACCCACTTGTCTTATCATAGTCCCACCCACCTGTCCTTATCAGAGTCTCACCCACTTGTCCTTATCAAAGTCCCACCCACCTGTCCTTATCAGAGTCCCACCCACCTGTCCTTATCAGAGTCCCACCCACTTGTACTTTTTAAAGGGATACCGACTTATCTTAATTAAAGTCACTCCAGTCTGTCCAAATCAAAGCCCTGCTGATCTGCCCATGCCAGTTTGTCCAATTCCAAGTCACACCCACTTGTCCAAATCAAAGTTTCAACCCTTTGTTTAAATCAAAGTCCTGCCCATTTTTGCAAAAAAATTCACTGACTGTAAGCAACTCTTTAATACTTTATGTCTCAGGACTAATGAATTGTCTCACACAGAGATCATTCTTTGTGTGTTGGTCTCACATGAGCAAAGCTGTACCTTTATAACATTAAAGACCGCACGGCTCTGTACAGGAAATAACAACCATTCAGACCAGAAGAGACTTAAGAGGGAAAGGAATCAGTTCTGTTTTCTGTACTCAGATACTGAGGTTGTTTTCATGATACTGAGGAATGTACACATGCAACACAAACAAACCATCGCTTAGTTTAGTGAGTCATTGTTTCACCAAATCATTTGGCTGCAAACCTTTTATTCTTCCTCAGTATATGATCAAAGTTATGTGTCAGCAGTGTGGTGTACTGAATACTGAAGTGTACTTAATACTGAAGTGTACTGAATACTGAAGTGGAATGAATACTGAAGTGTACTGAATACTGAAGTGGAATGAATACTGAAGTGTACTTAATACTGAAGTATACTGAATACTGAAGTGTACTGAATACTGAAGTGTACTGAATACTGAAGTATACTGAATACTAAAGTGTGCTGAATACTGAAGTATATTGAATACTGAAGTGTACTGAATACTGAAGTATATTAAATACTGAAGTGTACTGAATACTGAAGTATATTAAATACTGAAGTGTATTGAATACTGAAGTATATTAAATACTGAAGTGTACTGAATACTGAAGTATATTGAATACTGAAGTGTAGGGAATACTGATGTGTACTGAATAGTGATGTGTACTAAATACTGATTTGGACCTCTTTGATTGTTTAAATCCTCTGGAATCGAGAAGCTGGTGTTGGATCTGTGATAATCTCAAATGTTGAGCTATTTTATGAGTTGCTCAGTAGCTCCTGGTTCCATAACGTCAACTGACTGTATGAGACTGTAGAAAGAACATTACTTATAATTCAGTGGTGGGCGGTCAGTGCCAGTAAATCCTTTTCTGCTGGCCTAAACACTATCAGAAGCCTACATTTACAACCTAAATTCTAATATTTGTTTCATGAAATTGTATTCAATTATTCCCAACAGTTTATTCTCCTTATTTCGTAGCGCTTCTCTTGGCTGCACTGCTTCCAGTACGTGTATCGTGTATGTGGACGGTAGATTTCAGCCTCTATGTGCTGCCATGTCAATCTAATCTGCCCAGAGCCTTCATAGTCAGTACTGCTGGCTCTTTTTTAACCATCGTCTCCTTAAGAAATAGCTCTGTTTCTTTAACCAATCAGATTTTATATTCGCCTCACAGGGCAGCTAGCTGGCCAAAACTACAGTCGGAATTTTCAGTCCTCTGATTGGTTGGTCAGAGGGAAACTGGTACAGCCAAGTTTGACTGGCAAAACACGTGTGTAGCTCTGCACACGTTAATACATCAGAGACAGAGAAAGAGAAATTGATTTGGTCTCAGACGTACTTTAAAATCCATTTTGAAGAAAAGCTGGACATGGTGAGGAGGTCGTCCAACCCTGAAGCTAGCTAGCGTGTCTCATCCCGGGAAAGGGTTTGTTCTCCACTTCCAGACCAGTGAATACGAGCGGTACCACTGGATTACAGCCTCTGAGGGGCGCTGCACATTATGAGTCTGTATCTCTGGTGAGTAGGTTGTGTTTTATTAAAATCTTTATGTTTTTGTCATGTTATTAGACAAATATTGATTCTGAACTGCTCCAGATGTTGTAGGTGCACAGTTGTGGTTGTAGTGTAGAGGTTTGGAGTTTTAAGTGGGTTTGTTGCTTTAGTAAAATGGTTTTCACCTCCATATGTAAAATGCCTCTCTGTAATGCCACGTGTTGTTATATTGTGTTTTTGTATTGATGGTTTCTATAATTGAGATGTGATGTGGTGGTATTAAGAGGTGGATTAAGTCGGGACGTCCCCACTGATGGCCCAAGTGCCAAATACACGGCCCTCCACTGTTGTAATCACACATTCCAGTGCTCATGTTAGTTCTCACTCTTCAGTGTTCTGTATTGTTTAAAGACTATAATCACACTCTTGATGTCACCCAAATGAGGATGAGGTTTCACTTTTGAGTCTGGTTCCTCACAAGGTTTCTTCCTCATAACATCTAAGGGAGTTTTTCTTTCCCCACAGTCACCATGGCTGCTCATCAGGGATAAATACACACCAGTTACCTTCACTCATATTCTGTAAAGCTGGTTTAAGACAATGTCTGTTGTGAAAAGCACAACAGACGTGTACAGACGTGTACAAAATACAGACGTGTACAGAATACTGAAGTGTATTGAATAGTGATGTGTACTAAATACTGGAGTGTAGGGAACACTTAAGTGTACTAAATACTATGGTGTACTGAATCCTGAAATGTGCTGACAAGTGAAATTAACAGAATACTGAAGTTTACAAAACTGAGTTCTGCTGTGACTCATGAGACAATTCCTGGCTGTATAATTGTGGCTTGAGGGACCTTTTAGTGTAATTATATTTATAAGATTTAAAAAGTTAGAAAAGATCAGGGTGCATTTTTTAGATAACAGGAACTGAAAGCAGAGCCTTAAATCTCATTCTGGAAGTAAAATACATTACATCTGTATTTTATAATTTCTTTGTGGAAATAATTCTCGCAAACGTCAGAGTGAAACAATCCAGATGTTCGAGAGAAGCCCGAGGAGATCGGCGCTGAAGTTTACACACTCACGTCATGCTGAAAAAAGGAGTCGTTTATTAAGCCATTGTGTGAAGTGTCTGCTCTCAGCGTGTTATTACACCAGCGTGTTATTAGCTCTGGAGACGCTCTAAACAGACCTGCTGAATTCCAGAGTTTCCACCCGAGAAGAGAAACATGTTTCCTTTTATATAATATGTCATCTTTTATCCAGACTCAATGAGCAGCGAGGGAAACCTTCCGACGCAGATTATTACTCCGCTTATTGCATTATGGCTGTGTGCTCTGGGATCACTTACTGTAATGAGATTAATCGAATGAAAGCCAGTGGGATGGAAAAGCTGACAAAAGAGCTCACAGTTTGGGTTTAATATCACAAACCCCTGTTGATGCCAGAATAATATCTCAGCTAGCATATTTTGATATTTTGGATTAGGTTTAATATTTTATTGTCACTTAAACTACATGACTGTTAGATTCATATATGTATATAAAAGGTCAATAGGATGAATTTTTCTTGGATTTATGTACAGAAGGATGTGGCGCTCTCACCACTGCGGCCCGGGTTCGATCCCCCGGTCAGGGAACCAACCCCAGCCACTCTTAGTGCCGGTCCCAAGCTCGGATAAATGGGGAGGGTTGCGTTAGGAAGGGCATCCAGCGTAAAAACATGTGCCAAATCAAACATGCGGATGATCCGCTGTGGCGACCCCTAACGGGAAAAGCCGAAAGAAAGTTTTTATAGCCAACCATCAGATTGCTATGTGCTCCTTGTTGAACATCCCATTCCACATCTCCATTTGCTGTTATAATAAGTTCCACTCTTCTGTAAAGATGTTGCAATAAATTTTGTGGATATTTGTGTGATTTGTAAAAATCAAGTCAATAGGGATTGAGCTCAATAGCAGGAGATCTTCCACTTAATCCCATGGCATTGTGCACAGGGTTCAATTTTTTTTTGTCAATTTGATGCCAAGTGCATCCAAAAGACCATAACAGTCTGTGATAGAATTACATCTGGCTAGAAAAGTCAGGTGTCCCAATACTTTTGGCAATACCATGTATTTCACTGTATTTCCATGCACCTTCAATATTTAACAAACAAGTAGATTCATCTAATCCTGAGATTTGGATCTACGCCTGTGTTTCTATAAAGAATAGAAACCCAAACAGCCTTCGGATTCGTCATCTGCCCCGTACTCCGTGTTCTGTTTCCCTCTGGCAGCGTCACGGCTCGGTGAATTTTCCAGTAGTATTTTATTTTCGGTCTTGTAAACACTTGCAGGCGTTAAAAATAACGTCCTGCCCTCTGTGACAAAGAGGGCATTCCTCTCAGCATCTCAAACGCCCCCCAACTTAATATGGTAAATGGGCGGAGCCGGGAGATCGGCTTTATTTCCCGTCTCGGCTGTAAAGAGTCGTTCTGGCAGGAGCGAGGAGTGTGTGGTGGAAAGAAAGAAAGCAGAGTTTATATTTAGCCGCGCTGTAACACGTAGATGGGTTTCCCCGATAAACACAACGCAGGCTATTGCTAGGAAGTTTGGTGTTTTGTTGGAACGGGTCGTGGCTCCTTTCTTCTGACAGCCATGGAGGTGTTGCAGTGAAGAAACAGTGCAGGAGATGTGAGAGAAATAAACACGAACGTACGAAAGCTTTCTCTAGGCAGCTGCTTTCACAAGAGAGCAGATACACTCTTCCTGTAAGAGCCTGAGAATGAAATATTTATAGGGTTTCTTGTATTTTTTTTTGCCAGACATCTGCTGTGTGTACTACAGAGCCTCTATTATTCATACTGAAGGCTCCTGTTTTAGGTTCTGCTTTTGATGTTTCTTCTGAATGAGAAATCGAGGTTCTCATAGAAACGCTGCAGGGAAGTGGACATGTCTATTTCAGGGTTCCATTAGAGCTATTTTTATCTCAGGATGTTTAACTCTATAAATATTCCATCACGCAGGGGTATTTAGAGTGTGACTGACTTTTTTTTTTTGCACTGTAGGCCAAGCAGAAGCCTGTGACTGATTGTTATCATTATTATTATTATTGTTGCATTATTTTTTTACATAATTTATAGCACAAATCTGGTGGAACGCTTTTTTATGCTGCCATGTATGGACATAAAAAGTCATGAACATTGGAAAGTGTTTTCTGGCTCGAAGAAACCAAAACTATTGGTGGAAAACTAAATACCTGAGAACACCAAGAGTGAAACATGGTGGTGGTGGTGGCAGCATTGTAATGAACATTTGAAAGTCACATTACAGCACAGTAAAATTATTTCTTCACATGTCCCAAAGATGTTAGGAAGCTATGCCAGCGATAAAATTTTTCGATGTTTAGAGATTTTATTTTTTATCTTCTTGCTTACATTATAGCAGTGATAAACGGTCACTCCTTTACCGGCTGCTCTTTGTTCCTCTTTGGAAGGTGATAAGGCTTTGAACGCTATAAAGCACAAATGCTGTGTCAGATTTTAGCTTTATGGTGATACACACACACACACACACACACACACACACACACACACACACAATGCTGTATTCCTTAAATAATTGCGGACATTTAGAGTTTATGTGGTGTGGCTGGAGGTAATCAATTGGTTTATGTAATTTAATAAATGATTAGCATGAAATAAATTAGGACTAATTTAAATCTAATTATAGACAATGTGTAAAAACTGAAATCAGGCTCTACAGCATGAGGAACATCATGTTTGTTGATGTACACATGGATGTAAGAGCTTTTGTTCTCTCGTGGTTCTTGTCTGACCCACAGTGATTAGATTCTGACCATCAGTGGTGATTTATATCAGACATCTCCATGCTGATGTCGTTAGCGATCTCTTAGTGACAGCTTAATTACAGACGTCCACCAGGTATCAGGAAATAAACGTGATACCGAAAGGTCAGAAACGTTTACCATTTAAAACTAAAGACACACATCAAGGAAAAGGATTTGTTTCCTGCTGTGAGTGGATTTTCCATATCACTGAGTCTCCAGGACACGTGCAGAAGATTATTCAGATTCATGCAGAACAAACGTAGTACAAAAAATACATCATTATTAATACTACTACTATTAATAATAATAATAAATATATAAACAATATAATATAAATAAAATATAAATATAAATTATATAATAACAATCTATCTATCTATCTATCTATCTATCTATCTATCTATCTATCTATCTATCTATCTATCTATCTATCATAATAATAATATTTTTATTGTGTTTTTATTGTTATATTCATAATAATAATGATAAAATACTATATTAGAATCTTTAAGCACAAGATTTAGGTGTAAAAAGCTACTACTTGACAGTCAACTAAATAAATAAGATGATACTACTACTGCTACTACTGCTACTAATAATAATAATAATAATAATAATAATAATAATAATAATAATAATAATAAATAAATAAATAAATACCAATAATTGTGGTCCAATAATAGGTCTTTTAGGGGAGCAGTATGTACATGTTAAAAGCGATAGATAGATAGATAGATAGATAGATAGATAGATAGATAGATAGATAGATAGATAGATAGATAGATAGATAGATAGATAGATAGATAGATAGATAGATAAGATGATTACAATGATCATCATCAGTAAAAAAAGTGGTCCTATAATAGATACTTGTTGGACACCAGTATAAAAAAAACTATTTATTTAGCTTAAAAGATACAGTATAAATAAAATGTATCATCATCATCATCATCATCATCATCATCCAAGAGTAGATTGTTGAGGGACACCAATATATGTATGTATGTGAAAAATCTCACCTAGTTAAAAAGATATGAATTCATTGAAAATACATTATTATTAGTAGTAGTAATAATAAGTGGTCCAATAATAGATTATTTCAGTAATCTTATCATCATCATCATCATCATCATCATCACCAATTAAATAATAGTGGTCTAATGATAGCGTCTGTAGGATACACCTGGTTGTTATGTGTAAAAAGCTCTGGACCAATAGAAAATTCGAATATAAAATGAATAATTATGAATAATAATAATAATAATAATAATAATAATAATAATAATAGTAATAGTAGATCATTATTGGATGCCAGCATAATTGTTTCCTACGAACAAAATATTGACATTAAACAGATAAAATTGTAAAATAACAGTATAAACTGGTCCAAGACGAGATACTTGTGTGAGCAGTTCTTCATTTACAAGCTTTAATTTTTTATTCTTTCTGTTATTTTGCTTGTAACCAAAAAAAATGGCTCTTCCACCTATCAGTGCGAATGCTCCATCATCACTTCTGCCTGTGGAAACTTCTTCAGCCGTGGGTTCATCCTGAATCACGTGATCAACTAAAACAAACACAGTGAAAGCTCCAAGGCTTTTTTTATGTGAACAAGTCAACTTGTGGAAGTTGTATAAGTCTTCTATATTCCTATAGCACTCTGTGGAGCTTCTATTTAACCCTCCGACACGTGTTTTTTGCTCCTTCGGCATCAGCATCATCTCCGTACCGCTACACCTTGGATCACCTCATCTCTTTTTCGTCTCACCGCAGTCCAGCTCTTGGCTTACATAACAGCGCTGGGCACTGAATCAGCACACACTCAGCATTGCCTCGCACCGTCCTCCATCCTCTTCATCCGCCACTGATCTGACCGTCAGAGCTTCTCGCTCACACACACCAAAAAACCCTGTGGGTTGGATTCTCTGATTGAATACATAAAAATACGGGAAAAAAATGATGGATAGAGATAAAAAGATCTACCTCTGAAATATCCTGTTTATCAAGAAATTACATGTCAATTCTGGATTTTGATTGGTCAATGATATGTTGTTGTTGTTGTTGTTGTTGTTGTTGTTGTTGCTGTTGTTATAGTAACACCCTTTTTTAGCATTTAATACCGTGAATTTTTTTTGTAAGGATATTAAAGGATGTATGAGAGAAAACTCCAGTCTCAGCGAAATAATACGAGGATGAGGAGGATGAGGCGTTTTTGACTCAGCGTCTCCTACCCTCAGAACCCTCATGATCTCTTCGTGTCATTCCTCTGGTCACCAGATAAGTATTCATCCTTTGCGTGAAGTAGAGGGAAAGTGTTTATACCCAAGTTTTTGTATACAAGGCACCAGATTGTGGGATTAGAAAAGATTTTCCCAGAATTCAAAGCTTAGAAACGACTATGAGATTTTATATATACAGAACGATGAAGACTGAAGAATGGGTTCGCTCGATGTCTCGAGTGGTTTCCGCCTCCTAGTCGTCAAAAGCGTACGTGATGTACGAGACGATCTGAGCGCTTGTGTAAACAACAATCACAGAAAAATACGTAAGATGAAAACAGAGATATAAATAACCAGGTTTGGGTTCTGTTTAAATAAGATGCACATACTGGATAAATTCATTAAATCTACAGGGCAGTGAAAAAATGTGATTTCATAAATTGTTTTTTATTATAGTTTTTTTGCCATATGTGTCACATTTAAATGATCATCAAGAAAATGTTAATATTGCATAAAGATAATCCTAATAAATGCAAAATGCATTTAAAAATCTGTCCCTATGTGAAAAAGCAGCGATGGACGAAATACACAAAACATGTAGGTGAGTAAAAGTAATGACACTAAAATGTGACTCCAGTAAAAGTAAAAGTGTCCCTTTAAACTTTCACTTGAGGAAAAATACAAAAGTGTTTGCTTTCAAATGTACTTAAGTATCTGATTTATTATAACTGTAATGTTCCTATTATCATTTTTATCACAAGATTCTTTAGTTAATCAACTCAGTTTATGTGAAAAGACTCGAATGTGACTCTCAGCACACTGATCTATTAATAGAATGATATTAATGATTTATTTCTATTATAATTGTCATGAGAACAAAAACTTCTTTGCAACTACTTGTGTAAATAATCCCACGTGTGTTGTGGCGAGTTCGAGTTTCTTTATCAATTGTTCCTCTTTAAATGTTCTGCTTGTTGTTGAACTGATGTTAAACTGTATGTTTGTGATCAGTAGATACTACCGATGATGCTTTTAGCTTAAATGAGGCCCTGAGTAAACCACGGCATGACCCAACGTCTCCCATTCATTAGTTTCAGCTTTGAGAAGCTCCTCTCTGCTTCAGCTACAGTCACTGGATAAGTAAAACATGTTCTCAAAGCAGTCCACATATTTGGACACATTTTCAAACTCCGTTTCGTGTATAAATATCACCCTACCTGCATTTATTGCACAATTAAATTACCATGTCATTGTGGACAGTTTATTAAACTCTCAGAACCAAGAACCAAGCAACTCTTTGGGTAATTCAAATCAAGTCATGTCAAGTTTATTTCTATAGCGCTTTTCACAACAGACAGGATTTAAGAGTTAAGGTGAGCGATGTGTCCCTGATGAGCAGCCATGGCGACTGTGGCAAAGAAAAACGGGGACATGGATGAGTACAAGGCTGCACATTACAGTGGGTGCAGAGCGGTGAAGGAAGCAAAGCGGCGCTACGAGAGGAAACTGGAGTCACAGTTCCAACATGATGGCTCAGGGAGCCTGTGGCAGGGACTAAGAAACATCACAGACTATAAATATATCTACCAAAATGGGGAATGCAGACGCTTCTCTGGCGGACAAGCTAAACACCTTTTACGCTCGCTTCAAAGCTGAAGCTAACCATGCTAGCAAAGCTGAAGCACAAACCGCATGCACGCTGAGAGAGCCGGAGAGATAAACATGTTCACCCCTTGGAGCATGGCGTGAGGAGGGCATTTAGGAAAATAAATACCAGGAAGGCAGCAAGACCACTTGGCATCACAGGTCGGGTTCTGAAAGCCTGTGCTGAACAACTAGCACCAATGTTCACCGAGATATTTAACCTCTCCCTGGAACACTCTGTTTTCCTCTTATGCTTCAAACAGTCCACCATTTTTTCTGTCCTGAAGAAGCCCCAGCCCGCCTGCCTCAACGACTACCGCCCTGTAGCCCTGACTTCAGTAGTGATGAGAGATCAGAGATTTAATCACTGCGACACCACCAGACACATTGGATCAACTACAGTACGTGTACCACCAGAACCGCTCTACTGAGAACGCCATTGCTCATCTACTTCACACAATAACGTAATGGAACCAGGAGCTTCTGAGCAACTCATAAAATAGCTCAAAAGTTGAGATCATCCTAGATCTAACACCAGCTTCTCTATTCCAGAGCCTTTAAACACTCAAAGAGGTCCAATGTCCAAACTCTACATGAGGTAGAATCCAATTGGTGCTGGTACGTCTCTAGATGGTTTGGGATGTTTGCAGGCATCTACTACTTTAAAGGTCCACAATCTTCATTAGGTGGGATGTGACTGGTGCTGGAGCAAACTCATGATGTCTCGGGATGGGAAGAGAAAGACAGCACAAGTTGATAATGTGCATGTGATCAGATGTTCTGGAGCACAAGGTTATGATGTGATGTGTGTTATGTGTAGGCTTTGCTAAAAAGATATGTTTTTAATCTGCACTTAAACTGGGAGAGTGTGTCTGAGCCCCGAACACTGTCAAGAAGACTATTCCAGAGTTTAGGAGCTAAATCTAAGAATGTTCTACCACCTTTAGTGGACTTTACTGTTCTAGGAAATACTAGAAGAACAGCGTTTTGGGATCTCAAGGAACGTGTAAGAAGAGGAGTTGTAGGAATAAAATTAAATGTAATTCATTAATGTACTGAAGTAGTTTTTTCATGTATTTGTACTGTTTTAAACTTGTTTTGATTGCCACTTGGCAGTGGTGGACTTAAATGACATGGGCAGCTGAGCTAAACCGCCATTGCTTTTCTCCACGCTGAAGTTCTGTGGACGTATGTGTCCAGTACTCGCACCGGGCACATCCAGTTAAGCTTCTCCTGGTCGGGGGCCTGAGAAGGAAGAGGATAGAATGCTTGGAGCATGACTGGTTGTGGGACAGCCGAGAGCACCTTGGGGACAAACCCTGGCCTGGTGTAGAGAAAGGCACTGTCCATGCCTGGGGTAAACTCCAGACAGAAGGAGTTCACGGAAAAGGCATGAAGGTCCCCAAATCTCTTTAGAGACGAGCTGGCTCTTGACTGTTAAAAATCTCAAGGGCACTTTGTGCAAGGGCGCGAACTGTGCCGCTGACTGTTTCTTGGCCTCCTGGAATTTTTAGAATTTTTCCTTGTGTCTGAAATCTAGTGAAACTTCTTCCCAGAAGAGTGGAGGTTATTAAAACAGCAATTTAATGGTCAGGTGTCGACAATATTTTAGCAAAAAATCATTCTGCAATTTTTTGGATTTTAAATTGTATGTAACAAAGGCACGCCTCTATATTCCTTAAGCTCCGCCTCTCACACCACACAGTGCTGTATGTCAGGATAACGGCTCTAACAGTGAACATCGAGCACCATGACTTCACCGGGCTCTTTGTCTTTTCAAAATTAACTTCTCCAAAGTTTCTTCTGGTGAACCCTCGGCCGATGGCGGTCGATGGCTTCGTCTCCTCCCCTGAGCGAGCAGGCGAGGCAGGACTTCTCCCCCGTGTAAATCAGGCGAGGGGATGTTTTTATACGAGAAACCCTGTCGGCCTCACGGCTCCTCGCGGTCGTTCTCATGACAGATGTTCCCCACAGAGCAACTAAAGAGTCTCATCAGTCGTACCCGAGAGACGGTGATTGTGTAAGTCACGACAGGCTTTTCCTAAACATTTCATCAATCACGCTGAAGTCTGCTGCCGTGTTCGACAAGCAGAAAACCAGCACATGTTTTTCGAAGAGCTGCACCCAGGAACGAGGCGTTTCATACAAAATAATATATCAGGCAAAAACTTCCTGCTTCTCATAAAGATCTCTGGCTCGTGAAGAGTCAGTGGGTATTTATTCGTTTTCTTAAACAGAAGCTCATACAGTAGTGCAGGTTTGTAGTAATGCACTGGTTTCTTTAACATTCGCATAGAAGCTACACATTAATGGATCGTAGACATGGTGACCTTTCATATGAAGAAACACTGGTGGAACAAGTATCCAATGTCAGAAAAGTTCATGCTCTATTTTGTTTAATCTTTCAGAAGAAAAAACAATAAGCTGGCGAGAGAATGACCATTTATAGCTGCTCTAATGTACATGAAAACAGAAAATAACAGTCTTTCTCAAGATTTTTGATATATATATATATGTGTGTGTGTGTGTGTGTGTGTGTGTGTGTAAGGTTATGCAAAATTCACAGTTTTGGTACAGTTGGGGGGGTGCATAAAATGGCTTTTTTTTTTATTAATGCACTTTATTATTATTTATTATAACATTTGTTTACATTTTTTAACAATTTTATATAAAATGCCTGCTTTGTTTAAATAATATATACAATTTATTATTTCATAAAAAAATTTATATATAAAAATAAAATAGAATAAATCAAATGAATGCAATACATGTTTTTATTTTATTGATTAAATTGAGTAATCGATTAAACTGCCACAAAATAGGGAAAACCAGGAGCGATTGGGGAGGAAAAAAAAGTAAAAAATGAAGACAACAGAGTGAAAGACAGGAAAGAGAATTAAAAGGAGATTTTAGTTGAAGGCAAAACTCCTTCCACCAAACCACCAAACTCCTTCCACCCAATCACAATCCAGTATTCACACCTGAACTTTTATTTAAACCCTGAGTTCAAATTCTTTGCTTCTTCGAAGTTCTTCAGCAAAGACCATCCTCCCTCCACGTTACTCCACAGGCATGGTCTGTGTGTGTGTGTGTGTGTGTGTGTGTGTGTATACCTGCACTGAGCAGGCTGTTTTAATGAGCTCAGACGGTGTTTATGAAATGAGCCTCCAGACACGTCTCAGAGCAGCAGCCTGCAGTAGGAGCAGTGTTTGGAAAGGTCATGTTGTTTTCCTCCTCCTCGTCTCACTGATGAGATCAGGAGAGCGTCTCGTTCTGACGGGAAACTTCGTTTGCTCACACTATTAAGCCCTTCTTCACCCTGATTCAATCCTGCAGCAGGATGAGTTTATTCCTAACGCTGCTCAGGAAAATCCCATCCTTCTGCAGAAAAACCTTCAAACACTGAGGCTTCATACGTGTGGAGCGTTCACAAGTTCACAAGTTAGAACACACGTGACATTAACATACGCACACAGTACACAGTGATACTGCAATAATACACTGCACTGTTTTATACTTTATTATACTGCATTATTACACTGCACTGCATTATACTCCATTATACTGCATTATTATACTGCACTGCATTATACTCCATTATACTGCAATATTACACTGCACTGTTTTATACTTTATTATACTGCATTATTACACTGCATTATTACACTCCATTATACTGCAATATTACACTGCGCTGCATTATACTCCATTGTATTGCATTATTACACTGCACTGCATTATACTCCATTGTATTGCATTATTACACTGCACTGCATTATACTCTATTGTATTGCATTATTACACTGCACTGTATTATACTCCATTATACTGCATTATTACACTGCACTGTATTATACTCCATTATACTGCATTATTACACTGCACTGCATTATACTCCATTATACTGCATTATTACACTGCACTGCATTATACTCCATTATATTGCATTATTACACTGCACTGCATTATACTCATTATACTGCATTATTACACTGCACTGCATTTTACTCCATTACACTGCATTATTACACTGCACTGTATTATACTCCATTATACTGCATTATTACACTGCACTGCATTATACTCCATTATACTGCATTATTACACTGCACTGCATTATACTCCATTATACTGCATTATTACACTGCACTGCATTATACTCCATTATACTGCATTATTACACTGCACTGCATTATACTCCATTATACTGCATTATTACACTGCACTGCATTATACTCCATTATACTGCACTATTACACTGCACTGCATTATACTCATTATACTGCATTATTACACTGCACTGCATTATACTCCATTATACTGCAATATTACACTGCACTGCATTATACTCCATTATACTGCATTATTACACTGCACTGCATTATACTCCATTATACTGCACTATTACACTGCACTGCATTATACTCCATTATACTGCATTATTACACTGCACTGCATTATACTCCATTATACTGCATTATTACACTGCACTGCATTATACTCCATTATACTGCACTATTACACTGCACTGCATTATACTCCATTATACTGCATTATTACACTGCACTGCATTATACTCCATTATACTGCACTATTACACTGCACTGCATTATACTCCATTATACTGCACTATTACACTGCACTGCATTATACTCCATTATACTGCATTATTACACTGCACTGCATTATACTCCATTATACTGCATTATTACACTGCACTGTATTATATTCCATTATACTGCATTATTACACTGCACTGTATTATACTCCATTATACTGCATTATTATACTGCACTGCATTATTCTCCATTATACTGCATTATTACACTGCACTGCATTATACTCCATTATATTGCATTATTACACTGCACTGCATTATACTCCATTATACTGCATTATTACACTGCACCATTATACTCCATTATACTGCATTATTACACTGCACTGTATTATACTCCATTATACTGCATTATTACACTGCACTGCATTATACTCCATTATACTGCATTATTACACTGCACTGCATTATACTCCATTATACTGCATTATTACACTGCACTGCATTATACTCCATTATACTGCATTATTACACTGCACTGCATTATACTCCATTATACTGCATTATTACACTGCACTGCATTATACTCCATTATACTGCACTATTACACTGCACTGCATTATACTCCATTATACTGCATTATTACACTGCACTGCATTATACTCCATTATACTGCAATATTACACTGCACTGCATTATACTCCATTGTATTGCATTATTACACTGCACTGCATTATACTCCATTATACTGCATTATTACACTGCACTGCATTATACTCCATTATACTGCATTATTACACTGCACTGCATTATACTCCATTATACTGCATTATTACACTGCACTGCATTATACTCCATTATACTGCACTATTACACTGCACTGCATTATACTCCATTATACTGCATTATTACACTGCACTGCATTATACTCCATTATACTGCACTATTACACTGCACTGCATTATACTCCATTATACTGCACTATTACACTGCACTGCATTATACTCCATTATACTGCATTATTACACTGCACTGCATTATACTCCATTATACTGCATTATTACACTGCACTGTATTATATTCCATTATACTGCATTATTTCATCACTCAATCAGTCAAGCAAAACACCAAGGACAGTTTTCGTTTGTTTCATTTGCTGCGATTTTTCAGGTTGTTTTTTTAATTATTATTTATTTAATTTTTCCTTTGGTTGAATAATTTTTTTATTTGTTTCTTTTATGTTCAATTGTTTGTTGTTTCATTTAAAGTTTATATATATATATATATTTACAATATTTCATTTCTTTTATTTATAGTTGCTTTATATATATATTTCTTTTTGTGACCCTACAAAACTAAAAAAATGAAAAAACAAATCTGAAAAAAAAGATTTAAGAAAAAATTTAAATAAAAAATGTAAAAAACAAACAAACAAATTTACATTTAAAAACTCAAAATAAAACAAACAAAAAATTTCCTCATGCTGGATCTATCAGGCTGAGATGCTGAGACCGGAACGTAGATATCACTGATGATAATGATGATATGATGATGATGATGATGATGATGATGATGATGATGATGACGACGTTGACGATGATGATGACGACGATGACGATGACGACGATGACGATGATGATGATGATGATTATGATGCTTTAGTAAAAGGTTCTTTCGTTGTTCTCAGGAAACCTTTGAGGAAGGAGGAGAACGGCACGAGCCGAGGGGAATACGCCATGAGCTCTCGCTGCAAGCAGACAGCCGTGGAGACCAACAACACCGGAGTATAGCAGCCAGAGGACAAACACTAAGGTTCCATCATGACCTCGAGCCTCGAGGGCTTCAGAGATGGAGGATGGGTTCGAGAGGAAGCACTGATGGAGCTCTGAAGAACTTCTTTACAGAGAAAAACACATAAATGATGATAAGCGCTGCTTCATGACTGATATGTGACAGAATACGACGGCAGAGAGGAAGTGTGAGAGACGTGTGAGGGACGTGTGAGGGATGTGTGAGGGACGTTTGAAGGACGTGTGGAGCCTCGAGACTCATTGTTCTGTTCTAAAAGATTTTAAACCAGTAAAACTCTCAACAAACCCGACGCATGCACTTTTTACTGAATACAGCGACACCTCTGGACTCCGTTCTTTCTTTTCCTTCTCTTTTCTCTACTTCTCTCCATTCTCTTTTAATTCTCTCCCTTCTTTCTCTTCTCTCATTCTACCTCTCTACTTTCACTCGTTCTTTTCATTCCCTCATTTTTCTCTTACAATCTCTTCGTTATCTGTTTCATCTCCTTTTTCTCTATAATTCTTTTTCAATTTTCTCTCCTTTCACTCTCTCTATCTCTCTCAATTTTTCTTTTCTCTTTATTCTCTCTCTTTCATTCTCAACTTTGTCTTTTCTACTGGCTCTCTTTCTCTGTTCACTCCATAATTTTTCTCTCTTACCATTCTCTCTCTCTCTCTCTCTCTCTCTCTCTCTCTCTCTCTCTCTCTCCTTTCCCTCTTATTTCTCCCTTTTATTTCTCTCCTGTCCTTTTGCTTTCTCTTTTTCTTTCACTTTTTATTTCTATTCTCTATCTTGATCTTATGCCTTCATTTTCTGTTTTCTTTGCTCCACTTTTACTCAATTTCCTCCTTCTCTCTCCGCTCTTTTCTCTCTTTCTCTTCTGTCTTTCTTTCTCCATTTTCTCCATTTCCTCTATTTTCTATAATTTTTCCCTTCTTTCACCTCTTTCTTTTTCTCTCCCTTTTTTGCTTTCTGTCTTACATTCTTTCTCTTTCCTTTTTCTATCTCTCTCTCTCTCTCTCTCCTGTAAATAAACTCAGTTCTATCCCTCACTCTGATGTTCTTATAAAGACTAGACAAATACTGAATATGAACTTGAGGAGGAGGAAGCAGGTCGCTGTTTGTTTGTTTGTTTGTTTGTTTGTTTGTTTGTTTGTTTGTTTGTTTGTTTGTTTGTTTGTTTGTTGACTATGCAACTGGAAAAGGATTCGAGACCCGAGTGCTGCATGTTCATGATGTTAATCTACAACGTTAGCAAAGTTCACCTGCTGCTAATCAGTTTGACGTTTGCTAATGTCCTCGAACACGTGTGTAACGTTCAGATGCTGGACTTCACGTGACATCATCATCTTCATAATCATCCTCATACACATGTGGACGTGTCCTGCATTCCTCCATGAACCACGTGTCAGTAATCAGTTTATCTGAATTTTTTATTTGAAATGATTTTTTTTCTTATTTTCTGGAGATTTTTTTTTGGTTTTTATTTTTGTTTGTTTGTTTGTTGATGACATTTTTGTTTTTGTCATTTTGATTTTTTGATTGTTTTTTCTTCATGTTTAATTCTCTTTATTTCTCATTTTGTGTTCAAATTGTGTGTCTTTTAATTGTTGGGTCAAAACTTGTGGATTATTGGAATTGTTTAGTTTTTTGTTTGTTTGTTTGTTTGTGTGTTTGTTTGTTTGTTTGTTTGTTTGTTTGTTTGTTTGTTTTATCTATAAAACAAAGAATGTTATTATTTTCATTATACAGCAGTTATTACAAACACGGAACAATCAGACCCCAAAGTTCTGACTGACTGAGGGAAAATAAATATTTCATTTAATTATTCTAAACAAACAAATATATAAATAAATAAACAGAATGATTATATAATATATACATGTAGCATTGATAATGTGGAAACATGAAAATATTATATACCATAAAGATTATACACTATATGGACCAAAGGTATGTGGACACCTGATCTGGAACATCCCATTCCACATTTAATCTCCATTTGCTGTTATAAACTTCATTCATAATCTTCACTCTTCTGGGAAGATGTTCCTCTAGATTCTGTACAGATTTTCTGGAGATTTATTCAGTCATTAGTGTGTTAGTAAAGTCAGGTGCTGATGTAGTGAGAAGATGAGGAGGTCTGGGGTGCAGTCAGCGTTCACATTCACCCCAAAGGTGTTCAGTAGGGTTTATAGCAGGAGATCTTCCACACACGTCTACATCCCATGTAAAGCAGATCTGTATGGAGATGGTTTTGTGCATAGGGGATTGTCATGCTGGAACAGGTTTTATGCTCCGAAGTCCGATACAATCTGTCCGATACAATCGTGTGTCTCGAGCTTCATGGTAACAGTTTGCAGAAGAACCACATACGGCTGGAAAAGTCAGGTGTCCAGATACTTTTGACCTTATTAACAATAACATCTGTTATTTATTTTTGGTCATGTTTTACTTTTCATTTGTTTTAGTCGTTAATCACCTCACTACATTCTAGTTTTAAATATATGTGTGTGTGTGTGTGTGTGTGTGTGTGTGTGTGTGTGTGTGTGTGTGTGTGTTTTAATATATAGATATTTATTCCATAATATTTTCCTATCAGTACAATTTCATTCGTTGCTCTGCTGCACCCGAGAGCAACAGATTGTGTGACTGGTTCATTGGTAGCAGGTAATGTTCTTCAGAGGCTCCTCCCTCAAAAGTTTGTGGACACCTGGCCATCAGATTGCTATGTCTTTCTTTTTAAACATCTCATTCCACATTTATTCTCAATTTGCTGTTATAATGAGCTCCAATCTTCTGGGAAGATGTTCCTCTAGATTCTTGTGAAGATTCATTCAGCTATAAGGTTGTTAGTAAAGTCAGGTACTGGTGTAGGTGAGAAGGTGAGGAGGTCAATGTTCACGTTCATTCATATTCAATAGGGTTTATAGCAGAAGATCTTCGACGTACTTCCAACCCATGAAAAGCAGATCTTCATGTAGCTGACTTCCAAAGATGTCATGCTGGGACAGTTATCTCAAGTCAAGGGAACATTTTTGGTGCCTCTAAGATTGTGGTAACAGTTTAGAGAAGAAGCACTTATGGCTGAAAGGGTCAGGTGTCCAAATACTTTTGCCACTACAGTATATCAATGCTGCTGGTCTAAAAAAAATACAAATATAAGCATTATACAGTACAGACCAAAAGTTTGGACACACCTTCTCATTCAAAGAGTTTTCTTTATTTTCATGACTATGAAAATTGTAGAGTCACACTGAAGGCATCAAGGGCTATTTGACCAAGAAGGAGAGTGATGGGGTGCTGCGCCAGATGACCTGGCCTCCACAGTCACCGGACCTGAACCCAATCGAGATGGTTTAGGGGTGAGCTGGACCGCAGAGTGAAGGCAAAAGGGCCAACAAGTGCCAAGCATCTCTCGGGGAACTCCTTCAAGACTGTTGGAAGACCATTTCAGGTGACTACCTCTTGAAGCTCATCAAGAGAATGCCAAGAGTGTGCAAAGCAGTAATCAAAGCAAAAGGTGGCTACTTTGAAGAACCTAGAATATGACATTTTTCAGTTGTTTCACACTTTTTTGTTCTGTATATAATTCCATATATAATTCCACATGTGTTCATTCATAGTTTTGATGCCTTCAGTGTGAATCTACAATTTTCATAGTCATGAAAATAAAGAAAACTCTTTGAATGAGAAGGTGTGTCCAAACTTTTGGTCTGTACTGTATATTGATGAGGCAGATACTAAGGATGATTAAATGGACTTTGGACCAGAAGGTTATGAGTTTAAATCCCTGTACCACTGAACCAAAAGCAGCCACTGTTGGGCCCTTGAGCGAGGCCCTTATTTCTCAACTGCTCTGTATCATCTGTTGCTCTGGAAAAGCAGGTCTGCTAAATCGCGTAAATGTTGAGGGAGCACAAGATTTCTCACTCAGCGCTCAGTGTGTGTGTGTGTGTGTGTGTGTGTGTGTGTGTGTGTGTGTGTGTGTGTAAAAATCGTCCCTTGTTTTTTCCCCGTGTGTTTATGTTTCTCCTGCTGGATCCGAGTGCATTTACAAATCCAAGGATGTGATGTAATGGTGAAGATGTAGCGCTCCTACACAGCAGTGAATCACGCGAGGGTTTGAAGTGTGTTGTTTATGTGATGTAAATGACCGGAGCTGTGCATCCCTCCCTCTCTCCCTCTCTCTCTCCCTCCCTTTCGATCCCCTCTCCATCACACACTTTATCGACAGACGTAAAAACATGTATCATAGTGTACAAAATGTTACTCGGCCAAATATACTGCATGAATGTAAATATCTCAGTGTTCACCTTCAGGGTTGTAAAGAGAGAGAGAGAGAGAGAGAGAGAGAGAGAGAGACAGAGACGGAGAGAGAGAGAGAGAGAGAGAGAGAGAGAGATGGAGAGAGAAAGAGCGAGAGAGACAGAGAGATGGAGAGAGAGAGAGAAAGAGAGAGACAGACAGATGGAGAGAGAGAGAGACAGAAAGAGAGACAGAGAGAGAGACAGAGAGAGAAAGACAGAGAGAGAGGGAGAGACAGAGAGAGAGAGAGAGAGAGAGAGAGACACAGAGAGAGAGAGAGAGAGAGACACAGAGAGACGGAGAGAGAGATAGAGAGAGAGAGAGAGAGACGGAGAGAGAGAGAGACGGAGAGAGAGAGACGAGAGAGAGAGAGAGAGAGACACAGAGAGAGAGAGAGAGAGAGACACAGAGAGAGAGACGGAGAGAGAGATAGAGAGAGAGAGAGAGACGGAGAGACAGAGAGACGGAGAGAGAGAGAGACAGAGAGAGAGAGAGAGAGAGAGAGAGAGAGAGAGAGAGAGATGTTGGATAAATGTACAATATGTTGATTTGAATGTGTTGGTGTTTGTAAAAGGCATTAATGTATATCCATCATGTAAAAAAAAAAAAAAAGTCAGACATAATAAATATATAAATATAAATATAAATAAATATATATATAAATATACACTGTGTGTTACTCGAACTCTATGCTACATTTTTTAATTTTAAATAAAACTTAACTATTATCCAATCTTCCTCTTATATCTCTTGTCTTTCATGGGTTCAGATCCCAGCACCACTGAGCTACTTGTGATGAGTCGTTCATTTTAAACGAGTCTTTAATGTGAATCAGAAGAATGAGTCGTCTTGTGAAGAACGAGTCGTCTTGTGATGAGTCGTTCATTTTAAACGAGTCTTTAATGTGAATCAGAAGAATGAGTCGTCTTGTGAAGAACGAGTCGTCTTGTGATGAGTCGTTCATTTTAAACGAGTCTTTAATGTGAATCAGAAGAACGAGTCGTCTTGTGAAGAACAAGTCGTCTTGTGATGAGTCGTTCATTTTAAACGAGTCTTTAATGTGAATCAGAAGAACGAGTCGTCTCGAGGTGGACGCACACGAGCACAAGATCTCCGTAGGTTATTTACAGGACACAGAATTGAATAGAATTTAATTTACTTCTCGACTTCTCTGTCCGATTCGTTCCCGTGACTCCCACAGACGCTACACAATGCAAATACACAAAAGATCATTGGAGGTTTTTGGATGAAGCTGAAAATGTAATGAATTGTATTGGAGGTTAAAGCCCCAGGATGGCTAAGCTGCCCCTCCTGAGCCCTAAACCCTCTGTGCTCCAGGAGTGACCCTGCACTCCAAATGTTCATCACCATGCCGCCACCACCATGTTTCACTTCTTGTTTTTTTTTACCAAATGTACCATCAGTTTTAATTCATTCAGACCAGAAAACATTTTTCCATGTTTCTCATGTTCTTTAGTAAACTCCACACATGCCTAGATGGGCTGCAGATCTTAAAGGATATCATTGGCCTCCTTGTTGTTCTTCCTCATGACCTGGTAACTGATTTGTTGATGGGATTGTCGGAGTTGGGGGGAGCACAGGAGCAGCCATGATACAGCACCTCTGGAGCACTGAGGGTTAAAAGCTTTGTTTAAGGGTTAAAGGGCCCCAGAATAGCAGCTTAGAGATACTGGGGCTCGAACCCACAACCTTACAATCAGTAACCCAAAACCGCTGAGCTCCCATTTCACCTTCTTCTTATCACAGGTACATTACAGCACGGTAATATTCCTTCTTCACATATGTGCTTTTTTATTTTCTTTCTTTGTATCT